>NW_020948739.1:11799288-11850793 GCF_900497805.2 Vombatus ursinus
ACACACACACACACACACACACACACACACACACACACACACACACATATATGTAGAGAGAGAGAGACAGAGAGAGAGAAAATAAATTTAACATGCAACCACAAAAGTTTAACTTACCCAAGAGAGGAAAGAAAGTAACTCAGGCAAAAAATTAATGTAGTTTTTGCTCTGATATGATAAATTTGGCCAGTTTTCCCAAATCGATGCAAATCTCTCAGAAACTGTGAAAAATAACTTATGTCATTAGGAAAACACTTTCTCTTTTCAGCAATGTATGGGTTCCTTATAGCCATGATTTCCTTTTCATAATTTTTCCTCTTGTACTTGGATTGGTAAGACTTTGATCTTCTAAATTTGGTAGTTAGAGAATTTGGTTTTGTATTGTTGTTAAGTTGTCTTAGTTGTGTTCTAGTCTTCATGACCCCATTTGGAGTTTTCTTGATAAACATACTGGAGTGGTTTGCCATTTCCTTCTCCAGCTCATTTTACAGATGGGGAAACTGAGGCAAACAGGGTTAAATGACTTGCCCAGGGTCACACAGCTAGTAAGTGACTGAGGCTGGATTTGACCTCAGGTCCTTCTGACTCCAAGGCCTGGCACTCTATCTACTGAGCCACTTAGCTGCCCTGTTTTTGGATGAAGAATCATTGGCATGAGGGACACAAATAGGATTCAGAGTGTTACCAATGAAGGATTATATACTCAAAAAGTCCCAAGAGACATCATCAAGGAGGCAGAGAACCAGAAAAGGAGATGGGCTAATCATGTAAAGAGGATAAAAGTTTGGTACACATATCAAAGAAGGCACCTGTACACATATTAAGTGAACCCTCCCTTTGCAGAAATTAGGGTAGGAAATATTCAAGTTTGAGAAGGTGTGGTTGGATTGTGATTTATATCAATGGTGTCAAATAAAATGGGGACTACCAAACCATATATAAGTATCCCTGAAGGCTTCATATTGACTTAGAAAACCACATATTTTTACATACATGGATATATATGTATGTATGTGTGTATCTGTGTATATATGTATATACACACATATACACACAGAATAAAATCATATAGGAAATACATTTTACCTTGGTTCAGGCCTCACTCATGATTTTTGTAGGTCACTTGTGTTCTTTGGGCTGCATATTTGACTCCTCTGATTGATATCATTACAGGACATACTCACATCAATGAGATCAATGAGATCTCAGATCCATTGCATAAGTGAAATGGAAATTTTGCTCTGTGTCCTAATTGGCATTCCAATTACATCTGACCAGCTTAAGGACAGCCAACAGGTTTCAAAGTTTTTCTCAAATCTTACCATTCCGTGGCTTTAGTTAGACATTGGGATTTTGCAGCTATCATGTCTCAATATTAGGAAAAAACCCTGCCATGCAATTTGAACCATGCCTATTCAGTTTATAGTTATCTTGAGATCACCAAGGCTTCCATAACTCATTGACAAGTGAGTACATGCTTCCTTTTATTCCCATTCTATCCCCCCTATTTATACTATTGGAGTTCAGAGATTGCTACTCATAGGACTTCTTTCCTTTTCTCTACAGGATTTATTTTTAGTATGATCTTTGGTTCATTACAGAGGCTTTGTTCAGAGATTGCTACTCATAGGACTTCTTTCCTTTTCTCTACAGGATTTATTTTTAGTATGATCTTTGGTTCATTACAGAGGCTTTGAGCTCACATAGACCTCTTGCTTCAATTATGAAGGCTTCTCATTAATACTATTTTTTGGCTCATGCCAGAAGGTTCCCTCTAGGAATATTAGGATCTAGTAAATGTTTCTTAAGGGCCCAAAACATCAAGTTTCCAAGACATGTGTAATATCAATAGTGCAGGGCATTGTCCTAGTGGGCAATATTACATGAATGGTGACATATAACCACCTGTCAAATAAAACAATATATCTATCTCCTCTCTCATACGAGGTATGTCAATACCTACTCACTTCAACCTACCTTCACCTGGACAGGTCTAGATTCCCAAAGACTGATGAAATGGCATAATGAGTTACAAAATCCCAACATCCAACTAAAGATAGGAAATCATAGGATATGAGAAAAATCTACCTATCTTCTGCCAGAGAGGTGATGATGAGAATGGGATTTAGACCCCAAAAAGGAAAAACCCTGGACTTTCCCACATGGCCAAATCTCTGGTGTTCCCCTGAGGCTATAATCCCATCAACTGGCCTTTCACTGGGGCTATGCCCAATCTGTTACCTTTAACCTAGCCTAGACCTCCCTATGTCCCCTGGTCACTTCCCACCCTTAATCCTATCTAGGCTCCATTCTCCCTTGGCCACCCCTGGAGTTCTATTACCTCATAAATTACTTGGTCACTCCTAGATCCCTCCCATAGTCTTTCTGTATATAAGGTCCGTCTCATCTCCATTAAGATGCTGGGATTCTTATAATCTAGCCACTGCTCAGATTTTCACAATCTAGCCAATAGCCCACAGATGCTCAGATTCCTTAAGAGTCTAGCTAATATGCAAATTTTCAATAAACCTTGTTTTTGGCTGAAAGAAGGCTTGGGTCGAATTCTTTCGGGCAGGACCCGTCTGTCATGATTTTGGGATTCCAGGACCCCTAACCTCTAGACCTCATTAATGATAGAATTAAAATGCCCAAAATGTGTATTTGTTTTGCTGGATTATGGATATTTATCATGAGGAATCTGGGGGGAGAGAGAGAGAAAATCAATGTCTATAATTTTTAAAAATTATATTTACAAAGAAAAGAAAGAAAAAATTTTTATTTGTTCTCACCTTGCATTTCACATTTCCATCTTCTTAGTTCAGTTCTTCCCATCTGGACTATCTCAACAATTCTCTTCTCTGTACTTTCTTCATCTAATCTAGACTTTGTATCACTGCCAAGCCAATCTTCTTAATGTATTGATATTGCTGCATCATTGTTCTAGTGGTTCCCTATTATCTATAGAGCAAAGTTCAAACTCTTTTAACTGCCATTAAGAAAATCCCACAGTCTGGTAGCACTCTGACTTTCCAGTCTGATCTCATACAATTCTTCTCCATGTACTCTACACTCTAACCAAACTAGATTAGTCAGTGTTCTCAGTGCAAATTCTGAACTTTTCTTCTTCCTTCCCTTTGCTTAAGAGTTCTCTGGACTCAGAATGGCCTCACTAAAGAAAACAGTTTAATTCCTTCTTATTCTTTAAAGTCCAGCCCAAATGCTACTTCCTCCAAGAAGGTATCCTTGATCCTGCCTCTACTGCCCTATAATAACCTCCTTTTAGATCCCCACTGTGACTCAGGACAGACTGTATACTTTGTACTTTAAAAATTAATTACAGCCGAGGGCAATTCTTGGCTTTTTTCTCAACCAATTCTCTTCCCTAAGAAGAGAGTGCCTCAGACTCATTGAAAACATAATAGACTCCTTGAAAAAGCAAAAGACTCAAAATTGACTGCCAGGGAACACTAATAAGCACAGCCCCCTGGGCCTAAATCTGCCTCTGCTCCAGTGAGGATAACTAAGAACAGACCTCCAAAAGTGCTGTATATGTCTCAACAGTATAGTCTTTGTAGTGCCCTCACACAACCTGCCCTCACAACGGCAGCAGGGAGGGAATGAGAATATATCGATGATAGTACATGCAATCTGCAGGGATCTCAGAGGTCATCTGGAACATGTGAACTTCATACAGTGAAGTAAGGGAAGGAGAAGGAAGGCAATAAGCCTCTCCTGTATTTCAGACACTGCACTAAGTACTTTTTTTTTCTTAAGCATATATTATCTGAACCTCACAATAATCCAGGAAGGTAGGTGCTATTATCATCTTCATTTTACAGTTGACTTTATCAGCAACCATGGTTTCCATTATCATCACTATATACTGCTCAGTTGTTCAGTCAACTCTTTGTGACCTTGTGGACCATATCAATGTGGACGTCAATACTGTCTGTAAGATTTTCTTATCAAGGATACTGGAGTGGTTTGCCATTTCCTTCTCCACAGGCAAACAGAGGTCAAGTGACTTGCCAGTATTATCCAGATATTAAGTGTCTAGGGCTGGATTTGAATTTGGGTCTTCCTGACTCCAGACCCAGCTCTCTATTCACTGTGCCATCAGCCACCAGCTGCCTCAAAGAAAATTGATTTACCCAAGATCACACAGCTAATAAGCAAGAGTCTTTTTTTTTTTTTGAGTACCAAAGACTACACGAATGCCAGAATCAGAGTCAGGCAGTCCCAGATTCATATCCCAACCTGGATACTTGTTAGTTGTGTGACCCTAAGGAAACCACTTAATGTATAAAATGGATATAGTAAAAGCACCTGCTTCATAGGTTTGGATCATAGGCTCATTGGTGGAGGGGACTTTGGGAGCCCTTGAGCCCACTGCTTCTTTTTACAGATTAGGAAACTGGGTTAGAGAGAAATTAAATGATTTACTCAGGGTCACACAGCTATGTAGCATCAGAGAGGAGATTTAAACTAAAAACTAAGTCCAGAACCACCTGAGGTTCAAATGCCATAATGTATGGTAAATACACAGTTTGCCAACTCTATGTAAATGTAAGCTTATCATGACTTTTCCCACTACATTATACTGCTTCTCATATTGTTTATGATGGTATATTTTTATTTTGAAATATGATAAAAGCTTGAGATCATGACTTACCATGATATCCACATGTAACTGGGCTCTGACACGTGCTCAGACTATCTAAGATGGAGGTACCCATGTAGGAGACACCCTTGCTTCTGGGAGTGATGAGGATGGGATCTGGACCCCAAAAAGGAAACACCTTGGACTTTCCCACCTGGCCAAATCTCTGATGTTCACTTGAGGTTATAATACCATCAACTGGCCTTTTGTTATCACCTAGGCCCAATCGCCCAATTCTCTGTTACCCTTAATCTAGCCTAGCTCTTCATTGTCTTACCTCCCCATGTCCCCTGGCCACTTCCCACCCTTAATCCTACCTAGGCTCCATTTTCCCTCGGCCTCTTGATCAGGTCCCTGGCATTCTATTACTTCACAGTCCTAACAAACTGCTTGACCACTCCTGGATCCCTCCCACAGTCTTTCTGTATATCAGGTCCATCTTATCTCCATTAAGGTTCTCAGATTCTTAAAATCTAGCCACTGCTCAGATTTCTTAAGAATTTAGCCAATAGCTTACAAATGCTCAGTTTCCTTAAGAGTCTGGCTAATATGATGGATGTTCTAATAAACTTTGTCTTTGGCTGAAAGATGGCTTGGGTCAAATTCTTTAGGGAAGGATCTGTGTCTTTTTTCTTCTAAATTTTGGGGCCTCAGAGCACAACTCTAACGGGCTGGCAAGATTATTCGAATGCCAAACCTGCGCTTGCCTAAAAGACTCTTTTACAGACAACCCACACAAGGCAAGCACTCACATGGCGGTCAGAAGAAGCAATACAAGGACCATCTCTGTATTGTATTATAGAGCAATACAGCAGCATGCCGTACATGTAATACAAGGTCTCTCTGAAGAACTTGGGAATTGACTGTGTGACATGGGAGATGCTGACAAAAGACCACCCAATATAGCATACCCATCAAAGGAGGCATTTTGCTCCATAAGCAAAGCAGAATTGAAATACCTCAAAAGAAACACATGATGCACAAATTTAGAGAATCCACCCCAAATGTTCACATGGACTATTTATGCCCAACCTGTGGTAGAGCATTCTGAGCTCATGTTGGTCTGATCAGCCACAGCTGGACATACTGTACACAGTGATGTCATTTTGGTCTTCTTTGAGAACAAAGGACAACAACCACTAACTAAGCGTGTATAATCTCTCTGGATGTAGGTTTCTTCTTTAAAAAAAAAAAAAAGGTGAAACTAGACATCTAAGGTGCCTTCTATCCTCATGATCAAGCGGGGAGACACTGCTTTAGAATATAAAATATCATTTCAAAACATTATGAAAGAAGATGATAGAAGATTAAGTGTGGTATTACCTCAGAAAACAGAAGAGCAATGAAAGAAAATATAAGTCTGAAGCAAGTTTTGTGTGAGATCCAACAAAGCCAGATCATTACTGGAGCATTTATTTATGGATGCAACTGGAAGGAAGACAACAAATAAATGAAAAATAGGAACAGATTTGCAAGTATTCCTATTACAATCTATTTATAGCCAGGCATAATGACAAACACCTATAATGTTTGCTATTGGCAATTGAGGCTGGCAGATTTCCATGTTTCGGTAGGGCTAAATCCCATTGGGTCTCTGTCCTAAGTTTGGTGCTAATATAAGGAGTCTCTGGGATTGGCAGGCCATTAGGCTTCTTGAGGAGGGGCAAACCGACCCAGACTGTAAAAACAGAGCACGTTAAAGCTTCCATATTGTTCATCACTGAGATCAGGCCCTTAAATGGTTGCCTCCCTTTCAGCTTCTGTGAAATAGGGAGTCTCAGTCTCAAAAAAAAAAAAGTGCACAATTGAGGGTGGTGAAAACACCACATTTAGGCTCTAATATGTTTCCTGATGTGCTGTACCAGGGAGAAGAAATGGTGCTCAAGTAAGTGAAGATCTGAAAAGCAGCTCTACCAGAAAGCATTGAGAGATCCATTTTCAAGATATCTGAAAGAAACCAAATACAGTAAACCACAGACAATATTATCACCACACACACAAAAGAAAACATCATTGCAAAAAGTGAGTTGACATAAATATATAAGACCAAGAACCACTTCCTAGTAAATAAGTAGTTGAAGGATATAAGCAAAAATGTTCTCAAAAGAAAAATTGCAAATTATCAACAACCACATGAAAACATGCTCCAAATCACAAATAAGAGAAATGCAAATTAAAACGACTCTGAGGTTTTACTCCATACTCTTCAAATTAGCAAAATATGGAAATAGTCAATGTTAGAGGAGCTTTGGGAAGACAGGCACAGCTGTGAATTGGACCAACAATTATGGAAAACAATTTGGAATTATACATGAAGAGCCATTGAACTGTTCATGTACCCCTTGATCCAATAATCCACTTAATAGCCTTATATCTCAAGGAGGTCAAAGAGAGAAAGATCCCACACATCCCAAAATTCACAATAGCAATTTTTGTGGTAACCAAGAAAAACAAACGGGAAACTAAGTGAATAGTTATCAATTAGAGAATGACTAAACAAATTGTGGTATATGAATACAATGGACTATTATTACAATGTAAGAAACAATTAATATAAACAGATTAGAGATACCCTAGAAGACTTAGAATATCGCTCAACAAAGCCTGTAGTCAGGGTGTGCTGGAGCCAACTGTAACCAGCATGCAAAAAAGCCCATTTTTAAATGTTTAATGTGAGCATTTTCACCTGTAAATCAGCAATTTCTAGAAATCAAGACCTGAATTATTGTTTTGTTGATTGTCTAGACTTAAGAAAATGTTAATAATGCAGATTAAACTTAAGTCTATGTGTATATATCTTCTCTTGTTAAACATTTACCAGCATGCTACTGTATTGCTCTATAAACATTGCTTTAGCTCAGTAGGAATGGAGTAGAAAGCTGAAAAAATGAAGTAATCACCATACTGGAGGCCTGGTGACTGGAAGATAATAATAACAAAAAAACTGGCATTTATATACATCTTTAAGGTTTCCAGAAATGTTTTACATCCATTATCTCATTTGAGCCTAACAGTACACCCCTTCTCTCAATGATGAGTTTGGTGAGTTCATCTTGGAAACTCCATTTTGTGGATGGGTCCTGTCCAGCCTGCCTTCCTTCACCTCCCAACCTTGTTCCTGACTTTTTGGACTTCAGAACTATGCCCTCACACTGGATACTTTCAAAATTCCCTTCCTGCTTTCAGCTCCTTTTATGTGTTGTCTTCCTATGTTAAAATGTAAGCTCCATGAGGGCAAGTACTGTCTTTTCTTTTGTTTGTATTTGCAATGTAGGCATTTAGCTAGTGTGGTGCTTGGTATATAGTAAGTACTTAATAATGATTTCTTCCTTCTTTTTTTCCTTCCTTCCTTCATACCTTCTTTTCCTTTCTTCCTTCCTTGCTTCCTTCCCTTCTTTTCTTCCTCCCTTCTCCCTTCCTTCCTCTCTTGCTTCCTTTCTTCCTTCCCTCCCTCCTCCCCTTCCTTCTTTCCTTCCTTCCTTTTTTCTTCCTCCTGGGGTACTATGCAGGTGAAATATAGTATATGCTAAAGACATGGTTGTTATATTTATTGGTTTTGCTTGAGTGACTTAATTTGTCACAAGGGAAGGTTCAATGAAAGGGGATGAGACAAATTGTTTACAGGGAAATGCCTACTATATAAAAATAAAAGACAACAACAGAACAAGATAAAAATGAAGAAGAAATAGTCAAGTTTCTATAAACCATTGTCTATGACAGACCACAAATGTACAGATACTGAAAAGTATAGAGTTTTGAAGATCCCACTGTGTCTATTTATGATTTACCTTGACTCAGTGGGTCAAAATGTAGCTTTAGGGACCCTCCTTTAATAAGTTGTTTCCTACACATTTGTAAAGATGTTGCAAGGTGTTTTTTTTTTTTTAAATAAATGTTGGCAATCTGGAATTACGGCCAAAGAATTATTAAGCTACCTATACCCTTTGACTCAGCAATACCACTACTTGGTCTATTTCTGAAGATAATTAGGGAAAAAGGAAAAGACCGTATATGTTCTAAAATGTTCACAGCAGATCTCTTTGTGGTGGAAAAGAACTGGAAATTGCAGTGATGCCTGTAATTGTGGAATAGCTGAATAAGTTGTGGTATATGATTGCAATGGAATACTACTGTGCTATGAGAAATGATGAGCTTGATAATTTTAGAAAAACATGGAAAACTTGCATAAAATAATGAAAAGCAAAATGAGCAGAACCAAAAGAACATTGTATACAGTAACAGCAATATTGTTTTAAGAACAACTTTGAGGAAATAAGTTATTTTGACTATTATAAATACCCAAATTAACTATGAAGTCCACCTGAAGAAAGACACTCGCTGCATTCAGAGAAAGAACTGATAAATAGAAGTGTGTATAGAATAGTGTTACATACCTATTTGAGTCTAACAGTAGCCATCTCTAGGTGGAGGGGAAGGAGTGAATAAAAAAAGAAATTTAAATGATAATTTTGTTGTATATTTGAAAGGAATAGCAAGTTGTGCATATTAGATTTGCAGTTTCACTTGTAATCATCTCTTTATTGTACTATGTTATAGAAATGCTTATTTTATTCCATAAATTAAAAATAAAAAAAATGCAGACACAAAGATGTTCATTGATAATCCTCTGATTATCAACCTTAAATTAGACATAAGACAGATTCCTAGGTCATCAAAAAGTTTTTGCCACTATTATGGAGGATGTTTTGTGAAGAATTCTGATTAAAGAGGGGCCCCCCTATATAGCTTCTCCAAAAGCTCCTGTATGAAGATGATGTGGAGAGGATTGTATCACCCTCCAAAATAATAAAGTCCTAACCTTCCTTGCTTCTTTGCAGAGGTAGGAGACTCCTGGGCTGGACAACCACATACAATGTTAGAATTTTTCCATATGTTGGCTAATTTTGCTGAACCATTTTTTCCCCATTCTTTTTAGGTTAGGGTTGTTTTTTTTGTTTTTAATGTTATTGCTCTCTGGGAAGGAGAGAAGGGAGACATACAATGGGAAACATGGGTGATATGAAGCTAAATAATGTCAATATAAATTTATTTTGAGAAAAGATAGACCTAACAACGAAGGAAAGAAAAGAAAAAATAGATAAAATGTCTATTCTCCAGACTATAACCTGAATGCAGTTGGATGGGCAGTCCACTAGTAAATATTTCATGGACAACCATAGCAGATGGACAGTGTGGTAGACCCAGAATTAAACAGAAAGAAAAGAATGGGTTAGATTGCTTTTGGGAAATTATACAGCAATTTTGATCATCCCTAATTGTACCCTGGCAGTAAAATCATTTTTTTTTAAGTTTATACTTTGAAATCTAATGCCAAGCTCATATACTATTCTCAAGGTGCTTCTATGTGACTGTGGACCATGGAACACAACAGTACCCAAAGAATCAAAATTACAGCTGATCCAAATGAAGAGAGGAGCACGATGGCTACAAGGTAGCTGTAGCATGGTTTTTGTTTTGTTTTGTTTGTTTATTTTTCCAGACTAAATGTGGAAATTGTCTTCAAAATGCGGACTCAAAATTATTCCATAACTTTTCCATCTTACAATGACTGGTGACTCTGAAAGCTCAAGTAATTTGCCCTTTATCATGTAGCTAGCATGTGTTGCAGACTAGAGAAGTCTGCTCCTTCCTTCTCCCCCCCACCCCTACTTTGCCACTACTGGAAGCAGTGTTTCCATCCTTCTTTCCCTTCACATCCTCCCCAGCCCTGGCTACTCAGAACCCATCCAGGTTACTTGACTACTTATACAACTCAGAAAGGATGGAAATCATCAACGCTATTCTTTCGGTGAAATGGAAGGCCTTGCCATCTGCCCTGCCACTATGCCCTCCAGATAAATGGACTCTGATATAACTGAAGGGCTTTGCCATCTCTCTCACCCTGCTACTATACCCATGCATGCACTCTTATGGTGCTCTATGGTTTATCTCCTTTAATTAAAATGTGAATTCCTTAAGAGCAAAGATTCTCTCTCTTTCTCTATTAACTTGCCTAGCACTTAGCACAGTGCTTGCCATATAGGAATTGATTAATAATGCTTTTTCATTCATGACCACAAGATTGGCCCCCTATCCATTACACTATATAACCTCTCTTGCATAGGATCATAGAATTAAAGATCCAGAGTTAGAAGAGACCTCAGAGGCAATCTAATTCAAGCTGAGGAAACTGAAGTCCAGGAAAATTAAGTGAGTTACCCAAGGTTACACAGGGTGGTGTCCAAGAGAGAATTTGAACTCTCTCAGAGCCAGTGTACTTCCCACTGCATCACACAGAAGAGATTTTATCCAGGAGATGTGTCCTCAGAAAATGTGTCATCAGGTAGACTGATCATGAAGCAAGGGGGCAAAAGGGTTAACAGTAAGTCAGTAAACATTCATTGAGTGCCTACTATGGGCCAGGAACTGTGCTAAATGCTGGGAATACAAAGAAAGGCAAAATTCAATCCCTGCTCTCTAAGAGCTCACAGTCTAACTGGGGAGACAACAATGCAAATAGGTATGTACAAACAAGGTAGATCATGGATGTGATTACAAATCCACTGAGATATAAAACTGTAAGTAGCTAGCAGCCAACTTCTCATATTGAATCCAATGAGACAGAATCATGAGTATAATATGTTCATGTAAACTCTACCTTATTTTTGTGATGAATGAAAAGTTGGAAAGACAGTTTCTGGATAGTTAATAATTTTATTAATTATGACTAGTGAATAATTAATAAAAAGATGCTCATTTGTCTATCTCTCATAAACCAAAGACTGATCATGGTGGCCTCTTGAGTTTATATGCCCTTGGAAGAGTGAGTGTTCCCAATAGGAAGCAATCAACTCTGATTGGTTAACAATTAATGAGAAAAATGAATATTATAATGAGAGATGGATCTATTCTAATGAGGGACTGGGGTACATGATTTTGATTATGGCACTCTTACTCCCAGACCATCCTCAGCCTCAGGCAATCTAGACAAAGGATCTACCTCCCCACCCAAGCCTGAGTAGAAGACAATGGGCTTCCCTAGTTGGGTGGGGTCTGAACAAGATTGAGGAGAATGTTAAATTCAATCTCATTATCAGCCCTATTCTTCAGAGGCTGATAGTAACTAGTAGAGAAATGAGGAAATAGGAAGGAAAAAAATCCTAGGTCTCCCTAACATTGACAATTGGTTATTTAATAATCATCTCTCATGTCAATTGATTGGTCATATTTAGGAGCCCCTTGATGTAATAACTTTTTAGTCTTGGAGCTACAAAGAAACACATCAATGTCACACCAAATTGTGTATGTTATATAAGCACTCTGGGAGATCCTATAGTCCAGCTCTTCTTTTATAGGAGACACTATTGGTCATTCTTCAAAGAGCCAGACAATCTAGTAACATCTGGTAAGCAATATGAGCCACATTTCCACTATTGATTCTCTTGGCTGAATGCAGATGTTACATACCCTTATAATAGTCTCAAGGGAAACATTATCACTCAAGGTGAAGTCAAATAGCACATATTCATGAAAGAAAATTATTTTAACACAAAACCAGCCCAGAAAACTCTGCTCATGTCACCTTGGGCTCAATTCTTACTGCTTTAAATGCATGTAGGAGCTATAAAGTAGCTTCATATAAAACTACTCATGCTTCTCAATGTGGTAGCAAGACCAAAGTCTACATTGACAAATTCTTAAGCAAATAAAATGCAAGTTCTTTGAGGGTAGGGACTATCTCATTTTTGGCTTTGCCTCTCCGGAACCTGGGAATATGCCTTAAAGGTCCCTAATAGTCACCTAACAAAGACTTAATTGAATTAAATTCATCATGATGCATATGTTTTTGTTTTGATCTTTACTTCATGGTCCTTCTACAAAACATGTCATTAGAGTGGCCTCAGAAGAATGCCTTCTATACTATAGAAACCCTACAAAGATTTTTATGATCTTACTTGTATCAACTATCCATAAGTAACTCAGGCTTTGTATGTCTCAATAATTATTTTTTTTCAAGCCAAAAACACAGAAGGTTTTTTTTGTTGCTTTTTGTGGTGAGGCAAATTGGGGTTAAGTGACTTGCCTAGAATCATATAGCTAGTAAGTGTTACGTAACTGAAATCAGATTTGAACTCAGGTCCTCCTGACTCCAGGGTTGAAGCTTTATCCACTGTGCTACCTAGCTGCCCCAGAAGGTTTTTTTTTGTTTTGTTTTGTTTTGTTTTGTTTTTAGAGTTTTCTGTGTACCTAAGAGAAGATTTCAAGGGGAACGTGAGAACTATATTCAAGTGTATGAAAACCTATTGCCTAGGAGAAAGAAAAGACTTGTTCTCCTTGATTCCCAGAGAGCAGAACTAAAAGCAATGGGTTGCTCTATTAAAGAGGCAAATTTAGGCTTAATGTAATGAAAACATATGGAATGAACTTGCCAGGGATGTTGTAAATCTCCACACAAAGGGTAGATGCCCACTTGTTGAGGATGATCTAGAATAGCAGTTGTCTCAAGTGTGGCCTGGAAACCCACTGGGGTCCTTGAGGTAAAAACTATTTTCATAAAAATATTAAGTTTTTTTATATACTTTTATATACTTCACCTAAAAAAATTGCAACAGATCAAATATAGAAACAGATGAGAGAATCCACTTTTCTTCTATTAAGTCAGACATGAAAAAGATTTGCAAAAACATGTAAAATCAAGCCATTCTTCTTATTAAATTTTTTTTTGTTTTAGAAAATATAGTTGGTTTCCATTTTTAAAAATTGTTATTTGTGTTAGTAATTTTTAAATGAATTGATCAATTTTAAAACTAAAATAATCAGTTTTAATTTCTAACATGGTAAATGTCTATAAATATATCTTACATAAACAAAACTTTTCAGAAATGCTCTATGTTCAATTCTTCTCTGCAATCAAGAATCCACCATGCAATGCAGGCCCTTATCACCTCTCATCTATCATAGTGTTATAACCTCCTAACTGATTTCCCTGTTCCAGTCTTTGCTGTCTCTTCTATAACACTGGGGTATTTCTGAAAAGTAAATAATAAATGACAAATTTGTAAGAATGTCACCTTGCTTCAGCCTTTATTGACCTATCAAACATTTTTATAATTCTCCTTCATTGACAACTCTCTTTATTGTTCCCTCATAGAAGGAATAAGTGATTTAAAAAAAATAATAAATTCTTCAGAAAGTCAGGTTTTGTATTGTTTGTTTTGTTTTTAAATGTGATACCAGGTCATTTGAGCAGAATCAAGTTTGGAAATCTTGTAAAACCATGTTAATCTGGACTTCTCTTGAAGCTATCTGAGTGATAACTCAATGAAAGTGTCAATTTCAGGGTACAGAAGCTCAATTTCAGGTAAAATTCACATTGACAGGCATAATCATTGACTATGAAATATACTAATGTTACTTTCTTTTAGATGACAACAATATGCCTTAATGTTCAGTGTAGTCCATCTGAACATTGCAGGTGGACAATTTACATATCTGTGACCTTCTGTGGAATATAGTCTTCCTCTTATATGAAAGAATGAATGAATGAATGAATGAATGAATGAATGAATGAAAAAGTATTTATTAAGCCATCGCTTGTGCCAAGTACTATGCTAAATGCTGGGAATACAAATAGAAAAAGCAACACAGCCCCTGCCCTGAAGGAGTTTGCATTCTAACAGGAAAATACAACATATATAGGGGAGTAGTGGTTAGGGACTAGTGTTTTGGTTAGGGAAATCACAGGGATAATGTGTGGAATAAAAGACTGACATCTCATTTCCAGGAATGATGGTGTTATTTTGGGTATTGTTCTCAAAGCTAAAGATAGAAGGAAGGGTAACACAAGCAAGGAGGAATGGTAGCATGGCATAAAGGGGACCAAAGAATAGCAGCATGGGGGTCTGGGTCTGGTGAGAAATGGGAAAAGTAACTTCAATTATTAACCACCTTTGTAGTTTTCTGAACAGATAACATCAGTACCAGGGACTCTCTCTGCCATATGAAGATTGATGGTTCAAAGTATCTCATTCATTCAAACAATATTTATTCAATGCTAACTATGTACAAGGTATAAAAACTGATACTGTTGATTATGCCAACAATAAGGTGTGGT
The DNA here is from genome assembly GCF_900497805.2 of Vombatus ursinus. Lineage (NCBI taxonomy): Eukaryota > Metazoa > Chordata > Mammalia > Diprotodontia > Vombatidae > Vombatus > Vombatus ursinus. The sequence continues at coordinate 11,814,063 of NW_020948739.1, forward strand.
CCTTGCCTTCATGGAGTTTCCAACAAGGAAGTAACACATATCCACAATGGAGGGTACAAGGGAGAATGTGAAAGTGGAGTAAGAGTAATTAAGAAAGACTAAACTTGCTATTTGGCCCCAGAGGGCAGAACTAAGACTAATGGGTAGAAGGTGTAAAGAGACAAAATCAAAATGGCTTAAACAATGAAAAAAATGTCTTTACAATTAGAGCTGTCTCAAAGTGAGCTGGACTCTTTCTGGAGGATGGATTAGAGTAGATGACCACTGATGTTCCTTCCAGTTCTCCAGGGTTGGTGGTAAAGTTTTAGCCCACAGAGAAAGCCCATAGGCTCATCTCTCTGTATCCTTGGCTAGCCACACCCTCTTCCAACAACATGTATTTATTAAGTACTTACTAGGTGCCAGGCACAGTGGGAATCAGAATACAAGGAAAAAGAAGACAGTCCCTGACCTCAAGGAAATTTCATTCTAATGGAAAAAGGGGGGAGGAGAAAGAAGGAGGAGGGGAGAGAGAGGGAGAGAGAGACAGAGACAGAGACAGAGAGACAGAGAGACCTGAAGAGCTGGAAGAAGGGGGAAAGGTACACACAGTGCAATGTAGAGAAGTCAGAGATTCAGAAGGGGAGTGGACACAGGAGTGAAGGAGTGAGCCCAGCTGTCCTTTGAACAAAGTAGTAGTTGTTCTGAGAAAACCCAGGTTCCTAAATAACATATGTGATTCTATGTATTGAACAACTAACCATTCCCCAAATACAATACATGTGTGTATTTGTACCACATTTAAATCATGCTTCTGATACTTATTAGCAGTGTCACTCTGGACAAGTCACATCTGAATCCCATTCTTCTAATCTTAAAAGGAAGATAATAACAGTACAGGATTGTTGTAAGGATCAAACAAAGCAAAGCTTTTAAAAATGTGAGCAGTCATTATTTTTGCCTTTGTGATTCCAGAACTTTCCAAAACGTCCTGCAAGGTATTTATTAAGTGTTTGTTAGTTTAAATCAAATTGAAGCTGACATCACAGTAGTGTGACATAAAATGTTGGAGAGACATAGTTTCTGGGCAAATAATCATTTTATTAATAATACTAGCGTATTATAAATAAAAGGGGTCAGTGGCACTCTCGAATGCCAAAGACCCCTCATAGAAACCACTCAACACTTATATGCCCTTGAAAGAGTGGGTATTCCTGAGGGTAGCAATCAACTCTGATTGGCTAACAAATATTGAGAAGGAATGACTATTATGAGGAGATACGGACCTATTCTAATGAGGGGCTAGGGGACATAACTTTCATCATGTAATTTACTTCTAAATCACCCCCCAGCCTTGGACAATTTAGTCAAAGAATTCATTCCCATCCAAACGTGAGTAGAACACAATGAGATTCCCTACCTGGGTGGGGTCTGAACAAAATTGAGGAGAAAGTTAATTCAATCTCATTATCAGCAATATCCTTCAGCGACTGAACAACCTGTAGGTTTCTGAAGAAATTCTGGTCCTAATTTAATAATTGATTATTAACAAAATACTCATACTATATCCCCAATCTGCTGACTGTGGTGACCTGGTGAAGTCCCTTCTGCCTGTCCAACACCTGAATCCCACTAAAGACTCTTCCCTTATTTGCAGCATCAAATTCAAATCAATAAATAAATACATATGTATACATCTATATCTCCACATATATTTGTATGTATGTAGGTATTTGCTAGCAAATGGGGCTAAGTGAGTTGCCTGGGGTCACACTATTGGTAAGTGTCAAGTGTCTGAAGGCAGGTTTGAACTCAGGTGCTCCTGACTCCAGGGCCAGTGCTCTATCCAATGTACAACCTGGCTACCCCTAACAAATATTTTTTGAATACCTGTGATGTACACCAATGGTGTCAAACTAAAATAGAACATAGGCTATTAGGCCACTAAACCAAACAAAATGCTCTCTTGGGGGCTAGATATCAGCATCCACATGTTAGCATTATCTATGTTCTATTTAATTTTTATTTAAATATTTCCCGATTACATTTTAATCAGGTTCAGGCGATACCCTGTTCAATGCCACTTGGCCATGTCTGACATCTCTGATGTACAAGACACCACTTCAGGCATTGGGGGAATAAAAAAGGATAAAAGATGTGTAGGTTAATATGGCTTCAGTACTACCCAGAAGAGGCTTTTGTGATGAATTCCTTTCCTTTAGAAAGGAATCTAAGAATCATTTTCAGGAACAGGACCACCTCTGCTCTTGGCAAGTGAATCCACAGCTTCTTTTGTTCTGTTATCTTTCCCACAGGCCCCTGGCCCTTCATGCTTTAAGGGGCAGAAAGAGAATCAGTCAACATACCCTAGACCAACTAATCCCTCCCTCCCACCCTTTCCCCCAACACCCACCCCTTCCAGGGAAGCAATATGGTGAGGTTAAAGAGTATCAGTTCTGGGGTTAGAGGATCTGGGTTCAAATCTCAGCTCTGCTGCTCACTACGTGTGGAGGCTTGGGGAAATAAATCACTTAAGCTCTAAGAACCTCAGTTTCTATCTCTAAAACAAAGGGGATAGACTAGAAGACATTTTGAAGCCTCTTCCCAGATCTAGGACTTTTGGCCAGTTGATGAAGTCACCTAAGCAGTAGATAACAAGGTGTTAATGTGTTAAACAAGTGTAAAGAAATGCCTGTACCCTGTTACTCCTTTCCAAAGTCTGAAAAAGTTTTCTGCTAGAATTTGTGAACAACTTGCTGCTGGATGATGACTGAAGTTTGGCTATGGCCTGAGTGAAGAGAGAAAAAGATAGAGGCAGAAACAGAGAGAGAAACAGATACAGAGATAAAGACAGAGAGAAGAGAGTCTGTAATGACTTTGAGCAAGAATTAGACCTTACATGGGGAGACTATGGAGCTATGGAGATAGGCAGGTCTAAGATATCATCTGAGCCACCCAGTAGGGACCCTGAACCCAGAAAGAAGCAGTAGAACCCAACATAAGAGAAATAGTATTGGACCCTAAAGTTTGGAAGTCATTAGTTGTTATGCCTACATTCATATCCTAATGCATGTGCCTCACTACCAGAATACTGTATACCTGTGCCCAGTTTTCCTAATGCTGTGTCTAATTGTGGGAGAAATTGACTGGGCATGGTGGCCCCTGGTTCATAAGGTGAGCCTAGGGGATAGCTGGAGTTCTGGAATTCTAAGCTACAATATGAAGGAAGGAAATAAGCATTTATTAAGTACCTACTAGACCCTGTGCTAAGTGCTTTGCAAATACTATTTCATTTAATCCTCTCAACAACTCTGGGATGTAGGTGCTTAAGCTAATTGAGTGTCTACCATCAATATGATGATCATCCAGGAGCAGGAGATTGTCTAAGAATGGGAGAACTGACCCCAAATTAGAAATGGAGAAGGTCAAAGCATCTGTGCCCATCAGTAGTATTGGGTCAACCTGAATGAAATTGAGATAGACCCAGTCTTAAAATAACAACAATAAACAGGGGGAAAAAAAGTGAGTGTCCCAAGATTATAGGATAAATATTTTATAGCTATTATTTCTACTAAGTCATCTTAAAAAAAGATTTTGGCCCAATTATGAATACCAACAGAATATTGAAAACAAGTACACCAATGAGGGCTCACTTTTAGGTGTGTGAACCTATGGATTATATTTAAGCCCTGGGTAGTAATCACCCCCTAGGGACCCAACTCACAACCTGAAAGTCCAAATTCTTGGTAGCGGAAGAGGGAGGGAAGGCATTTACAACCACGAAGATTTGATTGAAAATATTCTTTGGTATAATCAAACAACATGGCTGGCCCATCAGAGTTGTGTTCTCTGAAGTAGAGTTTGAATGCTTGGCAGTTTAGCTTGAGAAAGGATCTCAATGTCTGGTATCTTATCCTTCCAGGTGATCTTCAGAATCTTCCTAAGACAATTTAAATGGAAGCCATTCAGTTTCCTAGCATAGAGCTGGTATACTATCTAGGTTTTGCAGACATACAACAATGAGGTCAGCACAACGGCTCTGAAGACCTTCAGTTTGGTAGTCAGTCTAATATTTCTCTCCCACAATTTCCTTCACAGCCTCCCAAACACTGAGTTAGCTCTGGCAATGCATGTATCAATCTCATCACATTTGTGTATAACCCTGGAAAGTATACTGCCAAGATAAGTGAACTTATCCACAGCATTCAAAATTTCTCCATTTGCTGTAACCCATGGTTCTACATATGGATGGTGTGGAGGAGAACTTCTGTTTTCTTGGTGTTAATTTTCTGGCCAAAGGGAAGAGTAATACCTCTGGTATAAGGGCTGCTGTCCACCTTTGGTGTCCACCTGATTCACCCAACTCTCACCTGGGGCTCCAAGAAGCTATAGGATGTACATCAGACACACCATGGTAAATCATTTCAGCAGATGGACTAAACCAAGTTGAGGTTAACCAAGGGGTCTCAAACCTATAAGTGAGTTAGTGGGGTGTCTACCCCAAGCATGTGAAGACTTCCCCAGGCAGAATGGGTGAGTGTGAATAATTGTTCCAACAGCCATGAAAGCAGCTGAAACAGGTGCTGTGGAAAGTTTAGAACTTAGTTAAACATGGAAGATACTGCATCCTGAGCCATCATCAGTTTTCTCGACTTTTGTCTTGCCACTGGACTCCAATGACTCTGAAAGAGAGGGTGAGGTCAACAACTTCTAGCAACTCTGCCTCAGTTAAATCCAATTTATGCAAAAATCAAAAGACATCACCCATACCATTTTTATTGTCTTGTACAGTAATAGAGAGGGGAGGAGAGTTTAGGGAGAAAGATTATGAGTTCAGTTTTGGACATGTTGAGTTTAAGATGTCTGCTGGACATCTAATTCAAGATTTCTGAATATTAGCAAAAAGATTAGGGCTGAATAGGCAAATAGGAGAATCATCAGTGTAGAGAAGATAATTAAATTCATGGAAGCTAATGAGACTACCAAGTGAAATACAGAGGGAGAAGAGAAAATGACAAGAATAGAGCCCTGTGGCATGCCAACAGTTAGTGGGTGTGAACTGGATGAGAATCCAGGAAAGGAGACTCTGAAGGACCAGTCAGAAAGGAAGAGAACCAGGAGACAGTGGTGTCCAGAAAACCTAGAGAGAAGAGAGTATCAAGGAAAAGGGGTGATAGTAGTGTCAAAGGCTGAAGAGAGATCAAAATGAATGAGGATTGAGAAAAGATTAGATTTGGTAATGAGGAAATAACTTTGGAGAAAGCAGCTTTAAAGAAATGATGATTACTACTAAGCTTTCTTGAAAAATAATGACTTTTTAAAAAAAGAATATTTAATGTAAAGCCTTTCTAACAATCAGTAGAGTTATCCTGTTGTTGAGTGACGTGCTCAGGAAACACCATAGATTATTTTTCAAGAAAACCCACAAGAGCAATTGTGAGCACAATATAATTTTTCTGCATCCCAGGGAAGTATTGTCTATTATAAACAAGGCTTAGTAGTCTGGGTAGCAGCAATTAACCCTCTGAAAGACGGCTCCTTCATGAGAGGCGTTGACAGTTGACAACAGATGGGAAATGTGGGTGAGAAAATGCAGGGCTCATTTAACTGCTGCACTTTATGGCTAAAGGAAGAAGTCTTGATGGCCCAAAGAGCTGAAGAATACATGAAATCACGGAAGGGAAAGTGCTTATAGAACGTAATAGACCAATATTAAAAGCCATTAGCAAAGGGAAATGACCTACTTATCACCCGACTGGTAGAGCTGCATATTTATAAAGATATGCTGAAATTGTTCTTTACCTGATTCTCAGAAGCACCTTTTCAAACATAAACACTCGAAGAAAGGAAGAAAAGAAAATGTGATGTTTTTCTCCTTCTCCAGACTTCTTCTGGGATATAAAATGTTTATGATTAACCTGACTCTCTCGTCCCTCCTGCCTGTCTTTCTTCTACCTGATCTTATCATTATTGTTAGCTCAGTTGACTCACTTTTGATAACCCAGTCCACAGTAGTGGTTTTGGGCTACTTAGTAATGTCCACAGAACTGCAAACTACTTACTAATGCTAAAAGTAATAGGCCTCTACTTTCAACTTTTTAACTCACATAGAGAAAGTAGCTTAATTTGAGATCCTTACAGGAATGAAGTGAGGGATAGGGAAAGAGGGAAAGCAATGATGATGATGGTGGTGGTGGTAGGGATGATGATGATAATGAAAGTTTGCAAAGAGCTTAATAATGTATTGTCTAATTTGATCATTTCAAAGCAAGAGAAGAGGAGAGACAATCTTTTGTACACAAAAGACAAGCATATTTCCATGAATGATGGATATATCTCCAACCTAGCCAGTAAGGAAGTCTAGGTCTTAGATGATCATAAGATCATGGATCCAGAACTGAAAGGGAACTTAGAGGTTATCTAGCCTAATGTCTTCATTTTACAGATGAGGAAACGGAGGTCCAAAGAGTTTGTCACTCACCCGAGGTCATTTAGGTAGGAAGCGGGAGAGCCAGGATTTGTACACAGATAGTAAGTGGTAGAGTAGGGATTCAAACTCAAATACTAAAACTCCAAGTTTGGAGCTTTTTCTATTGTGCCATGCCATGAGGTGATCATGAGTCCTAGACAAGAGGATAAAAGGAGCCAAGGAATATGGAATATGACCCTTTGGACCTCTCACCCAGGCAATGCCAGGCTCTCACCCTCTGCTTATTTCAGGATGGCACATGTCATCTCATAGATCAAGGCTTCTGGGTCTGTGTAAAAGGACCAGATGTTTAGCTTGGGGTATGGTTTTTCTCAGGCCTGTGACATTGGCTTACTGATTTCCTACTTTTACTCACAGATGCCAATTAAGCAAGAAACTGGGGGTTTTGAACAAGGAAGAGAAGAGCCAGGGAAGGAGCTCGAGGTAAGAGGAAGACAGAACAGAGAAAACCTGTGGAAAGGAGGGCTAGGTCCCCAAACTCAGAGTTTTTTTGTTTGTTTGTTTGTTTTTGTTTTTATTACTATGAATGCTGGGTTTGCAGTTGGTGAGGCTGTGGGACCTGCCTTAGCCCTCTTTAATCTGTTTCTCCAGCCCTCAGTTATGGGAGCAAGAGTAGAAAGCCTAGGATTTCATAAACTTAACTCATTGGACACAGTCTGGGGACAGCTCTCCTGCTACCACCTAACTCCTCACTCCCAGGTAGGAATTATTTTTCAGTATTTTGAAGCAAAACTATTTCTATCCTCCATTCACACATCCATACACATATTCCAACACACTTCCAGGGTTCAGGGCTTACTTCTTTCTTATCTGAAGATCTCTATAATCTTGCCCTACTAAAAGTTTTTTTCCCCTCCTTTATCTTGTTTTATCTTCTCCAATATGGCTGATTTCCTGAAGAAAATTATGTTACTTCTTAGTCCATGGGTAGTAAAAATGCCTGTCCCTACTGACCTCTATGGCTAGCTCCCATTCTGCTCATATCCATTGCTGACTAAACAGCTCTCTGTTTCTGAACCTTGTATAGTTCTAAATCATCGGCCCAGCTGAACTAATGAGCACATCCAAAAGCCAGTGGGCACTGGGGTACTGGATACTTTTCCTTTGTCTTAGCTGTTGGTTCCAATCATTTATGTGCAACATTCCTTTCTCTAGCCCTCACTACTTGAAGACCAGATCCGTTACATTTCCCCCTTTCCTCCCAGGGTTCCTAGTATGCTTAAGAACCAGATTGAAGGATCTCCCTTCTTGGCCATTGACTTAAGCCCCAACTAATTATGTTCCCCAGTTTTAGGGATCCAAGCACCTAAATTCCATTTAACTACTTATAACAGTCAGATTAACTTCTACAAAGAAATATTTACTTCACAGATATAGCCAGAAAAAAAAATATATGAACATTTCCTTCCTCGGAAGCATAAATCCCCCATGTCACCTTAGTCTCTGGGAGGAGAGGGGGTTTAAGCTTACAGCTTAATTCAGTTCTGATATACCATTAGTGCCTTCATGTTCCAAGTCCAAGTCCTCCCCAGCTTTGCATCCTGGGCCTCCAGCTTCTCAAGGCTTCCTGCTGGACTGGTAGTGATGGGGTTATGGGATTTGCACTGGACCCCTAAAAGGAAAAGACCATGTCCTTGAATGCAACCAATCCCCATGAAGTTTCCCACACATTTTTACCTAATTGCCTAATAATCTTTTTAATTGCCCTTTCACTGTGGCTCTCTGACCATTTAACTCCTTCCATTGTCTGAACCTGGCCCACCCTAGGCTACTTACCACTCCTTAATCCTATCCAGATCTTCCCACAGTCCTTTCTTGTATATAAGTCCCAATCTTACCCCCATTAAATTGCTCAGATTCACTTAGAATCTCACGTGCTTCTATTGGCATCACAATAAACTTACCGTACTTTGAGTGGAAGGCTTGAGTGGTAGAACTCTTTCCAGGCAGACCCCCCTGTACCCTTGCATTTTGGAGTTTCCAGCACCCCAAACCACAACAGCAGTAACATCTAGTCTGGAATCTTGGGCTTCAAGAACACCATGACTCAGGTTCCTGGGTTGGGGAGTACATTCCATGCACCTGGAACTGAAAAAGAAAAATGAAACAAGAATAAAACATCAAACCCATATTTCAGAGCCAAAAGGTTTAAGGGGAATGGAAGGAGGCCTTTGGGTCCTTTTCTTCTCCTCCCAACCCACCAGCTTACTTCATGGCACCCTTGTAAATCTAAATGCCACCAGAAAGATATAACAATTATATCTCAGTCCAGTACTTTGAAAGTCAGGCTATGCAGTCAATGGAAAGAGCCTGCTCCCATGTATGTGCTAAGCCACTCCAGGTAATCTTCTCCTGTTGAGGTTTAGGGGTGCTACAGTAGAGTTTGAATGCTTGGTAGTTTAGCTTGAGAAAAAGACCTCAGTGTACCTCATCCTGCCAGGTGAACTTCAGAATCTGCCTAAGACAATTCAGAGATTTGGTATATACTACTGCATTTACTCATCTGGGTCAGAACACTTGCAAACAGTAAGACTGGCTTGACGAAAATGATGAGGAAATTCAGAAGCTGCTAAATGAAAAAAAAATGAAAACTCCACAGGGTTTATCAGCAGGACAATTCATCCGTCTCTAAGAAGGCAACATTTAACTCCATCAGAAGTAAAGTACAAGCGAAGCTTAGAGAAGTGCAGGATTTTTGGCTCAATAAGAAGACAGATAAAATACATGCTTAGCAAGCAAATGTCAGAGCTGGGACTGGAACCCAGTATCTCTGAATCTAATTTACACTAAGAATGTCAGTGTTTACATGGCTCTATTCTATTCATCGAGCACGATATCAACTTATTGGTTATTGGGCAGTTTCTTACATCTATAATATCAGCAGTTAAATGAATATTCATAGGTTTCTTATGGGCATGAGATTCTTAGCACTCTCTGCCCTCTTTTTGGCCACTCTGTCATTGGCATTAAGAGATGGAAGGGGGACACACAAGACTGAGAGCTGTTAGTATTTTTCTTCTTCATAGTTTTTATGACTTGCTATGGCCAAAGAATTCATCACCTAGTGGCAGACTTACTGGTGACAAGTATCTCCATCTTCAGTCAGCCGATGTCCTTGGATAAGAGATGCATGTGTTATTGGAACTCAACTATGTTTAAATTAGGGCAGTTAAGTGGTGCCATAGTACATAGACTGTTGAGCCAGGAGTCAGGAAGACTGTTCTTCCTGAGTTCAAATCTGGTCTCAGTCATTTACTAGCTGTGTGACCCTGGCCAAGTCACTAATCCCTGTTTGCCTGTTTCCTCATCTATAAAATGAGCTGGAGAAGGAAATGGCAAACCACTCCAGTATCTTTGCCAAGGAAACCCCAAATGGGGTCATGAAGAATCAGATATGACTGAAAAACAACAAGTTTAAATTGGACCACACCTATGATGTCTTTGGTATAGAGAACTCCCAGGAAGCAAATTCCCTCTATCAAGGCAGATCAGCATCTGCTATGTAATTTAAAGTCTTAAAAAATTGTCTGGTGCATTGGAGAGGTCAAGTGACTTGGCCGTGTTCACACAACCTATGTGTCAGCAGTATCTGCTAAACCCAAGTTTTCTTGACTTCAAAGCCAACTCAATGCATTATGCAATGCTTCCTTTCTATGTTCTAATGGGGAAGAAAATGTAGACTCCTTGGAACTCATATCAAAAATTATGTAGCTTGCTTTGCATTTATTTGTTTGTATGCTGTCTCTTCCATTAGATTGTAAGCTCTTTGAAGACAAGGACTCTTTTGCCTCTTTTTTTTTTTAGTCTCTAGTGCTTAGCTCAAAGCCTGACACATAGTAGGTGCTTAATAAATGTTGATTGATTAATATCTGTGTTAAAGTAAATGTTCCACGGCTTTGCCTTATCTAAAGAAGAGAAAAAGGTGATTACTTATGTTTACAAATTCCCCCCTATTCCCAACCCCCATATACTTCATAGGAAATGTTGGTGTTGCTGTTACTATTTTACAAATGACTGAGACCAAGAGAGGCTGAAAGATTTGTTTTAGGCAGTGCAGGGATGCGTAGTGGCAAACCTTGGATTAGAATTCAAACATTCAGTCTCCCAATTCTGTGCATTGGCCCCTAGGTCAGGTTGCTGCTACAAAACAGATGAGACAACATGATATGTCTGTTAAACAGTCCTTCCCTAAAAAGAATATTCTCTCTCACCATCATGGGCTCCTGTTCTGGAAAGCTGTTTGTTCTGAGGGTGACTGGGGAAATAAACCTTAGTCTTGTGCGGCCCTGCTGGGGTTGGGCAGATGGTCCCCTTCACTGGGACCAGAGCCGCTGTGTTTTTTCCTGAATTTCTTCCCGGTTTAACTGTTGCTTTGGTTTGTGAAGAGCACTTCCTCTGTGGGGGTTTGTGTGATCTGAGTCAACAAAAACTTGTTTTTCTGGAAGAAAAGAGAGCCTTTTAAATTCATGAAATGAAAAACATAAAGGGAAACAAAGCACTGAGTATCTTGCTCCCTGGCCAAACTCTCTGATGAAGCACATTAGGTTCATAAGCGGCCCTGGCAATGACAGCCTAGAAAAGCCAGTCATTCTGAAGCAACAACTGTCTGTCTGATTTGTGATTCTTTGGATTAATTAAGATTCCAAGACTTCTATTGGAGTGTAGTTTATATAACAATCTCCGTTCAGGGTCACTCTGTTCTTAAAATATCCTCCTCTTCAGCGTTCTGGTCATTTCTTCCCCTAACCCTGTCCACCTCCTCCCCTACCCCTACCCCTACCCCTTAGTCTTAAATTGGGTTTAACCTGGTTCCTTTAAATGAAAGTCATTGAAAAGTGTGAGGATATGGAGAGAGCAGGAAGTTTATTTTAATAATAATAGCTAGTATTTACATAGAGTTTAATTGGAACACTTTACATGTATCCTCTCATTTAATCCTCAAAATAACCCATGAAGTAGGTGCTTTTATTACCCCTCTTTGCACATGAGGTAACTGAGGCATAAAGAGATAAATAATTTGCTCAGAGTTCCACAGCCAGTAGATACCTGAGACAAGATTCAAACAAAGATCTTCCTGAATCTACATCCAGCTCTCTAGCCACTGCTCCAAACAGCCAGATGGAAATTCTGATCCCAGATCATTGTCCACAGGCAACGTTTGCTCAAAAGGGAAGTTTCCATAATCCAGCTGTGTGGATTGCTCATTTAATTGCATGTCATAATCTGGACCAGAGGTGTCAAATTTATGACTATGGAATGCAGTCCACAATACTCTCAAATGTGGCTAAGCCAGATTAAAATATAATTGGGAAAATAAATAAAAATATAATATAGATAATGTTAATTAATGATTTTCTAAGTCAATATGAATTCCAGATGGATCTATTTCTGTTTGAATTGGATATCACTGGTCTGGACAAGAGACATTTTTCATCTTTTCAGTTTTTCCTGTAGGAATAGGCTGAGCTATGTTGAGAGGATTGTGGCTGTCATTTGAAAGGCTCTGCAATATTCTTGATATAATCAACTCTATGTAATCTATAAACAGTAGCATCTAGAGGAGCTCAATATCCATATGGAATCTCTTTTCCATTTGGACTTCTATGCTGAGCACCTTCCGTAACAGTGGTGAAAATATTTGATATTAATCATTATGGCAAAATTATAAACTTATTATTTATATATTAATATAGTATGTACTTGTTATAATATTATACAATATAAGAACTATCATTAATTATTAGCCATCATTTGTTATTCATAAACAAAGAATCATTGACCTAAGATTTTACTTATTTTATAGCTTTCAAAACATACCATAATACTGATATATGTATGGGAAAACATCTCAGTGGAGGAGAGCTTTTATGCTTTTATGAATCGAATGCATTTTCATAGCCAGCAAAGAATAAGCACCGTGGGAGCTTGTGGTTTCTACATCTTTTAATCAGTTGTGTGATTACAAATATGTGGTCTACTCAAGAATATGATTTGTGAAAATCTACCTGCTCCCTTCTCATAGCTTCATCAAAGATGACTTTTGCATGCATCAATTATTCTCATAAAGATTTTGTTGAGATGGAAAAGTAGACTTATATCTTGATAGTTGTTGATATTTCCTTATTCACCTCTTTTGGATAATACTGAAATCTGAGATGTTTTCCGTAACTTTATATCTTATCCTCTTCTGGATATCTTGAGACTTAATTGCCTCCATTAGATTACAAGAGAAACCAATTTTATTGAAATACATTTATCAAAATATTTTAAGACTAAGTTCCTGGTCCCCCGTTTAAGAACCCCTATTCTAGTCTTCTCCTGATTAAAGCCTGAATCCCTCTGTACCAGTTCCATAAATGATCATCTGGCAGTCATAGCCAGGAGGGAAGGCACAGAACAAAGTTAATTCTGTAGGAACAAAAATGCTGAAGCCAGCTGTGCAGATGGCAGAATTGGCACCTGTATGTGCTTGCTGGCTCCTGCCCACCCTTATTCTTTCAGGCCTGCCTGGCCAGTGTATGCTTAGTGCCATCATGTTGCAAACATGTAGGTGCTTAAATATATTTTGATAATGTGGTGGCATTTGACAGTCCCCAACACATGAAAAAAATCAATGCTGCTCCTATCTCACAGAAGTATGGACAGAGAATGCCATGGCAGGTACTTTGGACCAGGTTCCTGACAGCAATTCCACTCAGGAGTCATTGATTCTTTGATCGATAATGCTTCCCTCATGTAGTTGTTGTGGGGTTTAAATGAAATAATGTATATAAAGTGCCATGCAAACTTCAAAGTGCTGTACAAATGTTGGGGTTATTGATTCAACCTTTCCATGCGTAGTTATTGAAAGCCTATTATATATGCTCTGTGCTATGTGCCCTGCATGTATTGGGGTGGAGATAGTTGTAAGAAGGGAAGGTAATAAAGGTATATGAGATATGGTTTCTGCTTTCACAGATCTAGTATAGTGATGTTGTTTGTTTTGGAGGTGACAGCATTTCTTTTTAAAAAATGGGGCAATGAACAAAGTCAGACTACAAATATTTACTAGGTCCAAGTGGGGCAGGTCAGGCTTCAGAAGTTTTGGAAATTAGGCATTCACCTAGAAAGCATTTAAATTTGCTTTGGAGTAAACAATTGTAGTTCAGGGCTCCTGATACCCCCAACCTTCCCCCTCTTTTTTTCTAGAAATGTTGAATGCAGCTGACTATGAGTTGACCTTGCCTGATCTTAGAGCTATGAATTACCTGAGGGTGATCAAAATCAGTTAAAAAAAAAGAAAAGAGAAAAAAAATAGCAGTTGGCTGTTTTGACTAGATGTTACCATGCCCCAGCCTCCCTAGCCTTCTCTATGAGCTTTTGGTGTTATGCAAAACAGCTTTTATAACAGCTTCTTGAGACTGTGCCTCCCATAAGATTCCCTCCCTGGTGAAAGGTATTGAATCCTGCCCCTCTTTGGCCTGCTAGTACTTTGGTGCTACATGGTTGCCCAAATTGCAATTCCCTTACCTCAATTAAAGATCCTAGTTTTTGCTCTTTGGTAGTCTTCTTTATTTCAGGTTGACACAGGCATTGACCTGATGGCCCAAGAATAAAGTCATTATATTTTGAAGTTTGAAGAAAGAGGTGGGAGCTACAAGCCTGTTGCCCTTTAAAATGATTTCCCCAGAATCAGGGAAATCTTTGCATCCTGTGTTGAGGAGATATTCCACTGCTGGCTTTGATTTTATAAAGCAAAACATTGTCTCATGGATTCTTCTCTAACCAGGTATCTTCCATCTACATAGGAAGCCAGGTGGCATAGTAGATAGTGTGCTAGATTTGGTTTAGGAGCACCTGAGTTCAAATCCTGCCTCAGAAACTTACTAGTTGTATGACCCTAGGCAAGGGAACTTTACCTCTCTTAGTCTCATTTTCATCAACTGAAGCATGGAAATGATAATAATACCTATTTCCCAGGGTTATTGTGAAGATCAAGTGAGATAATATTTGTATGGTGTTAGCAAACCTTAAAGTGCTATATAAATGTCTCTTCTTGTCTTCTTCTTTTCCTCGTCCTCCTTCTCCTCCTCTTCTTCATCATCATCATCATCATCATCATCATCATCATCATCTTCTTCTTCTTCTTCTTCTTCTTCTTTCTTTATCATTACTATTATTCATGTATTCCTGTATTTATCTCTTCATTTAACAGTTTCCAACAAGAATAAGCAGAAATATTCAACTCAATTCAATATGCATTTATTAAAATGCTTGACATGTGCCAGTCATTGTTCTGGGCACTGAGGATGCCAAAACAAACAAGCAAGCAAAAACCAAAATAGCCCCTGCTATTACTAGGGACCTTATATAATATGGGAGCCTTTATATTCTACTGGGATTTGGGGGTAAAGAAGAGTTTATGACAGATATACATATACAAGTAAATATAAGATTCATGTGAAATAAATACAAAGTGATTGTAGAGAAAGGACCCTTAATAACTGGGGGCATCAGGAAAGGTCCTTTGAAAAAGGTGGGATATGAATATACTCTTAGACATAGTTTGAGTTAAAACCTAGGAGGTAGAACAACTCATACTCAGTATGTTTTAACTTTTCTTTTTTTATTGGGAACTCAATCATCAACCTACACAAACATTTCCCTATATGAAGAAGAAGAAGATAGAGAATGGTATGAGAGATTGTAAAGTTCTGTTAACAGCGTGTTTTATAGGGACCTACTTTTTGACATGAGACTTATGACATCTTAAAAGGGATACTACCTACACTTGTCATGTTCAAAAGTCAACAGTCATAAGGCATACATGCATCTACTTGCAAGACATTTAAATGACTAGTTGTCTATCATCACATCACATATTTAATCTCCTTTCTTTCTCAGGGAAGCTGAGGAAAAGGGAAGATAAAAATGTAAGTGTTTTTTCTAGAGCTATATAACAGATGAATGACCTACCTAGGAATAACCCTGATTCTCCAGTCTCTACTTCCCATGACTTGTAAGACTGAGTTGCCTTTTTATTTTAAAGAACTACCAAGGGTTGAATTTGGACTTGAGGTCTTTGCAGTATTTCTACTATGGCACTTATTCATTTGAAAATATGAAGTGCCTATATGGAAAGTGGATGTTGAGTCTGACAAAAGCTGGTTCAGTATGTGCTCCTTAGATATATATTTTACCAGCTAGAGACCAGCAGGAAGGCCATCTTTTCTCTCCTTGACCAATAGGTATACATTCAGTAGACTATTCTGAACTTGAAGAGAGCCGTTTCTTACTGCTTTAGACAGAGGAGTCATCCTAGTTTCAGTTCACATAAGAAAGGCAGGTGCCTAATACAAATATTGTGGCAAGAAACTGAAGCAGAGAGGGGAAAATGACAAAAAAAAGATAAGGTTAGATAGGAAAAAAAAAATCCCACCATTCTCTGAAAGCAAATTGTCTTGACAAGTAGCCACAGAAGACATTCTTTAAATTTAGTGAGAGTTTTAAGGTATGTGAGTTTGTTGAAATGAGAAGGCTCATTTTGGGGAGGTGGAGGTGGAGGGGTGTCCATTAGATCCACTGGACATATGTATGGTTTTCAAATACAATATATAAGCACTTCCTACTGATTGGTTGACAACTATTTGATTATAAAGAAGCTTAATTGCAAGGATACAATTAGGTGAACTGAAGCTTACTCCAATTGGATGAAGAGGATGAGATGGAAGAAGGAAGGAAACAAGATTTTACATGCCATACATTGTGCCAAACATATTACAAGTATTATCTCATTTGATCCATGCAACAACCCTGGGAGGTAGGTGCTATCGTTATCCTCCTTTTACACTTGAGGAAATTAAGGCATATAGAAGTTAACTGACTTGCTTAGGCATACACAGGTAGAAAGTATCTGAGGCTAGATTTGAACTCTGATCTTCTTGGCTCCAGGTTCAGCACTCTATTAACTGTACCACTTAGCTGCCTATTGAGGAGACCAGATGGAGAAGGAAAGGACAATTGTGTAAATGGGAAAGAGGTTAAAGATCTCCTGAAGTTAGGAATTTCTATGCTTAAAGTATGACTTATGCGAGACAGAGGAAGATGTGCGGGATTTGGAGCCAGATGACCTAGATTCAAATACTAACTCTTGTTTACTATCTGTGTGACCTTAGGCAAGTCATTTGACTTCTCTAGACCTCAGTTTACTCATTTGTAAAATGAGGGGGTTGGACTAGATGATTTTTAAGGTCTCTTTCAACTTTAAGTTTATGCTCCAATAACCCTGTGAATACGAGAGGAATAGATACTGTGTATTTGATCTATAGTGTACATTGAGTACTTTTCTACTCCCTTTTAATGGACACCCTAGACATTCTCAAAGTAATTTTCCAGAAGGGAGGCAAAAAGAGAGAAAAAAAAAAAAAACCAGCCTAGGCTCCCCTAGGACAGAACCCAACCCGCCCTCACTTGGGCCCAGAACTTGTTAGAGGGAGAAGTAGTGTCCTAGGCTGTCCTAGACTCAGCATTGATTGTGCGCTATTAGATTGAAATCATAAGGTTTCCAAATTAGCCTTGCATTTGGGAAGAGGGTGGAGGCTGGTAGGGAATGGTATTGGGAAGGCAGCAGGAGGTTAGCCATTGGAAAGGAATTCAAAGCTAAGAGATTTGGGATAGAATTGGGTGCCCATTTGTGGCATTCTTCATACTACCTTGCATATATTAAGGGAAATGAAGTCAAGGTAATACCAATAGAGGTGAGTTAGTGCTATTAAGCACAGCATTGCTAATGCTGGCATTAATTAAATCTTTTCATTCAGTAGACATTTATGAAATTCCTACTATGTGCCAGACTCTGATTATTCAGTTGAGTGATCCTA
Source organism: Vombatus ursinus (assembly GCF_900497805.2). NCBI lineage: Eukaryota > Metazoa > Chordata > Mammalia > Diprotodontia > Vombatidae > Vombatus > Vombatus ursinus. The sequence continues at coordinate 11,831,391 of NW_020948739.1, forward strand.
TTCTAACATACGGATCTTAGTAGCAGCTTGCAGCTTGGAGCAGTAGGGTGGCGGGGGCGGGGGAGGGGGTGTTGATTTTATTCAGGGCTAAGTGAAAAAGAAAAATCCAGGAGGGAAAACTGACAGATTTTACTTCTGCATCTCCTACAACCTCTAAACCAAATTGATAACAAACATCACTTTGTTATTTCCTTTCAAGTCTCTTGAAGCAGTGCAAGGCAATTTATAATACAGCTCCTGTGCTCAGTGTTCTGAGTTCTATTATGAAGAACACAGCTTGTTCTGCTCCCCAGCCTTGGGGTAAAGGTGCACTGTGAATGCGTCAACAACACAAAAATGTAAATGGAATTAAAATGTTGATTCTGTGCTGCACTGCTGTTTTAGTAGTGAAGAGCACATCTGGAATGACTCTCGTTCTGAAGAGGAACTCACTGTTCTGTTCCAATTCTCTGTCAAGTACCACCTATTTTGTACTTTCACTTATTTTCTCAGTCTAGTGACCTTCTCTATCATTGTAAGATTTGAAATTAAATAAGATGGTGTAATATTCTCTCTCCATCTTCAGGATCACACCAATAGTTTTAGAATCTGCTGCCTTTTTTGATTCAATATTTCTGTTAAAGTAAACTGAATATTAGTGTAAAAGTCAAAAGAGGCATTTTTCACATTTGAACATTGACAGGGACAATTACTTGCATATATTTCTTGAAATTCTTAATGTTTCCTCATGACTTTATTTGGAGAAGTAAAACAAATTTTGTATATGCTCCAAAATGACATTTTGGGTTATTCTTGTCACCTATATTCACTTGTTATTTAATTAGCCCAGACTGGCTAAGGAAGGGACTTTTGGGGATCAAATCCAAAAAGAGAAGATAGGGTATAGGAACCAGATGGTGAGAATTTCTGCTTTCTCCATTGCCTTCATTCTTGGACTACAATACTACAAAATGTCAGTCATGACTCCTTCTGTTGTCATTAGATCCCTGTTGGCCTGTATGTTATCTCATTGCCTTTTGTGCTTATTTTGTGATTTTAGTACTAGATAATTATTGTGCCAGCCCATGAAACTATACCACTTACATTACACATACTGTAGAACAAAATAAATAATGTACCCTCTTCTCAGTTATATCCAGACTCTAGGTACCCATTTGCATCCCTCATCTATTCAAATCCATAGCTTCTGAGTCCCTACCCAATGACTATTTGTCAGACCAAGCCAGATAATGTAATATCAGAGCAAAAGAGTTAATTAAAATATTTTGCAAGGTATGTATTAAGGAAGGCCCTTTTATGTCGGATTGGTAGAATAAAAATCAACTCTCCCATTCCATGCTCCTCACATAGTCCATATGTGAGACAATTTGCTCTGCAAATGGTGTCGGCTTAGTCAATGTCTTCTCAACCTTTGTGCATCAACATTAGGAATTTGGGTTTCTTGGAATGATGAATAGTCAAACATTAAAACCTCAAGCCGTGGCTCCTGTTATTACCATCGAGGTCCAAATGAGATGCTAGAGCTCAGAGCATGACTGCGATTCTTTTTGTCTCCTCTGCTGCTCTTTTGACCATGTGAGCCCGTGCTTCAACACCTGGATGAATCTCTTTTTTTTCAACTGTGTGTGCTGGAAGCACACCTACTCAATCATAATGTACACTGGGGATGTACTCATACTGTAGACATATATAGTCTTCTGGGACATTCAATCCACAGAAAATTCACTTTGACAAGTAAGGATTTCCAAGTCTAAAGCATTGAAGGAAACCTACAGTTCACTGCATGTCACCTACAGTGGGTTCTTTATATAAGATCTATTTTCAACATTAAAGCTTTGATCTCATTTATTCCTTTCATTCTATTTGATTCAACTCAACAAGGATTAATTAGGGACCTGTGTTAGGCATTGTGTGCTAAGCCCTAGGGATGCCAAAAGAAAGTTCCTTCTTCAAGGTTTTATTCTTGGGGTTGCAATGTGTATACATATAAGTAAATGTAAGATTTATAAAACTAAATACAACATAATTTTAGGGGTGGGAGGAGAAGATTAAAACCTAGAGGTGTCAGAATGGTCTCATATGAGAAGTAACAATTATGCTGAGCCTTAAAGGGAGTTGGAGATTCCAAAAAGTGAGGGTGAGAAAGGGGAGCATTCCAGGTACCGGGGACAATCTCTGCTGAGGCAAAGGAGTGGGAGGTGGAATGTAATGTATAAGAACAGCAAACAGGCCAAGCTGGAATGAGTGCATGAGGGGAAGAAATATTAAATCAATTTAGAAAGATGGGTTGGAGCCAGATTGTTAAGGGCTTCAATTGCAAAGGAAAGTTTGTATTTCATCCTACAGGAAACAGGAAATGACTGAAGATTTTATTTTAAGCTGGGAAGTGAAATGGTCAGATCGGTGCTTTAGGAATATTAATTTGGCAATTTTGTAGAGTATGGATAGATTGGAAAGGAGAGAAACTAGAGGTAAAGAGATAAACTGCAAAGTTAATATCATAGTTTAGATGAAGGATTATGAAGGCCTGAAACAAGATGTGACTATATAAGGAAGAAAGAAAAGAAGAAAGGAAGGAAGGAAGCATTTATTAAATGTCTATTATGTGGGGCAGCTAGGTGGCGCAGTGGATAGAGCACCAGCCCTGGAGTCATGAGGACCTGAGTTCAAATTCAACTTCAGACACTTGACCCTAGCTGTGTGACCCTAGGCAAGTCACTTAACCCCAATTGCCTCACCCTCCCCAAAAAAAGTCCATTATGAGCAAAGAAGAATTGAAGTAGCTCAAAAGAAACATGAAATATGAAAATTTAGAGAATCCACCTCAAATGCTCACATGGAATATTTTTGCCTGACCTGTGGTAGAGCCTCTCAAGCACGTATTTTGACTTTAACATAGTGATGTCATTTTGGTCCTCTTCAAGAACAAAGGACAACAACCATTATATGCCAGGCACCCTGCTAAGTGATTCATGAATATCTCATTTGATCCTCATAACAACTGTGGAAGGTTGATGCTATTATTTCAATTTTATAGTTGAGAAAATGGAGACAGAGGTTAAGTGACTTGACCAGGGTCACACAGCTAGTAAGTGTCTGAGGCTTGATTTGAGTTCAGGTCTCCCTGACTCCAGGCCCAGTAATCTATCCACTGTGTCACCTAGCTACTCTTGGGTGGAAAGGAAAAACATGGTAGGGAAGCAACATTGACAAAACTTGGCAACTGGTTGGGTATGAGGGGTTGAATGAAAGTGAAGAATCAAGTAGGACATTCTTAACAAATGTTTATTGACAGATGACTGACTGACTATGGGATTGCGAACCAGGGTTATTGGAAGGTATTTTCCCAGATTCTGAGATAACTTTTCCCTTTTATACAAATTAGTTAGGCCATGGCTTAGGTTCTCATACAATTTATTTGATTGATTCAATTGATTTGATTAATATACCAAGGAGGTATACAAGCCTATTCATACGCAGTGCTTTTTAAAATCTTATTTAAAAATTTTTAGACATGTTTTATTGATTCTTTTTGTTTCTTAAATCACCATAGTTATGAAAAGTATCATTTCCCCTTCTTCCAAAAGGAAAACCCAAGAAATAGAGTTTCTAGGTAATTAATAATCAATTTATTAATTAGGCAATCAATGAAATAGAAGGCATTCAAACATGTTTGATTGAAAAGACCAAAGGTGACAGAAAATCGAATATTCAAACACAAGACTCAAGAGAAGCCTAAAAAGGTAAACAGGACAGAGAAAGGATAAGGGATTCAATAAGGGTAAATTTATTAATTAGGCTAGCTGGCAATCAATAAATTGATGGTTGGTTGTTTCTCTTGGTAACCAAGAACAAAAGACATGGAGAGCCTGAAAGTTTTAAAAAAGAATTTAAAATGAATTTAAAGTGCATTCCTTTGACAACTGAAAATCAACCCTGATTGGTGGTCATTTAATGAGTTGGTGGGCTAGAAATCTTTAGCTTCTCCTGCTGAGAACTTGGCTTGATCATGGGACTCAGTCACCTCCAGCAATCTGGACAAGGGAATCCATCTCCAACCAGAATACTCAGGCTGGTTTTCTCCTTCATGAGCTGGGTCATCCTAAACTCTAATGGAGGGGTACAAGGATAGGGGTTCATTTCTTCCAGGTACGAACTCTAGACTGGATTCTATTTATATTCTAAACAGAAGTAAGGTCTCCTAATTGGGTGAGGTCCCAGTCAAGTCTGAAGAGTATGTTTCTTGAGGGCTAGGACAATCTCATCAATCAGTATGTCCTTCAGAGATTGACTTTTTATAGAGTCTGGACCTAAAATGAGAATAAAATAATTGGTTATTAACATAATAGTAAAATAATTATTTCTCTCACCCTCCACCTCCCTGGGAGCCATCTCATGTGACAAACAGTATTTTTTAAAGGGGAAAAAAAAGATCAGCACAACTGATCAAGGCATTGAAAAAGTCCAAAACTGTAATGTGTAACATCTGTGGACCTCCATGAAGAGGTAGTTTGGGAATATCTTCTTGTTGTTGTTTATTGTTTGTCCTTTGTTCTTAAAGAGGACCAGTGACATCAGAAGGGTGATGTCTTGACTTGCCAGTGAATTGGATTTAGGTGAGGCAGAATTGTGCAAAGTCACGAACCTCATTGTCTTCTCTAGTCATTGGAATCCAGTGGCAAGACATAGGTCAGGAAGACTGGCAATGGCCCTGGATGAAGCATATTTTTTTCTTTTATATTTTTTAATACCTTATTTTTCCAATTACATGTAAAAACAATTTTTAAAATTCATTTACAAAAAATTTGAGTTCCAAATTATCTCTTTCTGTCTCCACTCCCCTCTCCCCAACTTTTGAGAAGGCAAGAAATTTAATATAGATTATACATGTGCAGTCATGCAAAACATATTTCAATATTTTATGTTGTGAGAGAAAACATAGAACAAAAAGTGAAAAAAAGTTAAAAATAAAAATATAATATGCTTTAATCTTTTTTCAGACTCCACCAGTTATTTCTCTGGAGGTGGATAGCATTTTTAATCATAAGTCCTTCAGAATTTTCTTAAATCTTTGTATTGCTGAATATAGCTTAAGTTATTCACAGTTGATCATTTTACAATATGTGTGTAATGTTCTCCTGGTTCTGCTAATTTTGCTTTGCACCTAATCAATAGTGATTTAGAGCCTTTTGTTTTCATATGATTATAGATAGCTGTGATTTCTTTTGAACACTGCTTGTTCATATCCTTCGACCATTTATCAATTGGGAAATGACTTATATTCTTATAAACTTGACTCAGTTCTCTATATATTTGAAGAATGAGGCCTTTATCAGAGAAACTTGCTGTAAAAAAATTCCCCCCAGTTTTCTGCTTTCCTTTTAATCTTGGCTGCATAGGTTTTGTTTGTGCAAAACCTTTTTAATATAATGTAATAAAAATGATCCATTTTACATCTTGTAATGTTCTCTGTTTCCTGTTTGGTCATAAATTCTTGTTTTGTCCATAGATCTGACCAGTAAACTATTCCATGCTTCCTTAATTTGCTTATAGATTGCCCTTTATGTTTAAGTCTTGTACCCATTTTCATCTTATCTTGGTATATGGTGTGAGATGTTGGCCTATACCTTATTTCTGCCAATCTGTTTTCCAATTTTCCCAGCAGTTTTTGTCAAATAGTGAGTGCTTGTCCCCAAATCTGGGATTTTTGTGTTGATGAAATTACTATGGTCATTACCGACTGCATATGGTATACTCAATCTATTCCGCTGATTATCTCTTAGCCAGTACCAGAATGTTTTGATGATTAAAATGTTATAGTACAGTTTGAGGTCTGGTATGACTAGGTCACCTTCCTTCACATTTTTTTTTCATTGATCCCTTTGATATTCTTGACCTTTTGTTCTTCCAGATGAATTTTGTTATTATTTTTCTAGCTCTATAAAATATTTTTTTTGGTAGTTTGTTGGTATGACACTGAATAAATAAACTTAGGTAGAATGATCATTTTTATTATATTGCTTCAACCTACCTGTGAGGAATTAATATTTTTCCAATTGTTCAGATTTGACTTTATTTAGGTGAAAAGGGTTTTGTAATTGTGTTCATATAGTTTCTGGGTTTGACTTGGGAGGTAGGTTCCCAATATTGTCTACAGTGATTTTAAATGAAATTTCTCTTTCTATCTCTTGCTGCTGGACTTCGTTGGTAATATATAGAAAGGCTAATGATTTAGGCGGGTTTATTTTATGTCTTGCAGCTTTGGTAAAGTTAATTATTTCAACTAATTTTTTAGTTGATTCTCTAGGATTCTCTAGGTGTACCATCATATCTTCTGCAAAGAGTGATAGTTTTATTTCCTCATTGCCTATTCTAATTCCTTCAATTCTTTTTTCTTCCCTTATGGCTATAGCTAGCATTTCTGGTACAATATTGAATAATATTAGTGATATTGGGCATCCTCACCCATGATTTTATTGGGAAGACTTCTAGATTATCTCCAGATAATGCTTGCTGATTGTTTTATTAGATACTACTTATCATTTTAAGGAAAGCTCCATTTATTCCTGTGCTTTCTAGTGTTTTTAATGGGAATGATGTATTTTTCCAAAAACTTTTTCTGCATCAATTGAGATAATTACATGATTTTTGTTATTTTTTATGGACATGGTTAATCACGCTAATAGTATTCATAATATTGAACCAGCCCTGCATTCCTGATATAAATCCCACCAGGTTATAAAGTTTGATCTTTGTGATATATTGCTATAATCTCTTTGCTAGTATTTTTTTATATTTTACATCAATATTTATTAAGGAAATTGGTCTATAATTTTTTTCCTGTTTTCATTCTTCCTGATTTAAGTGTCAGTACCATATTTGGGTCATAAAACAGATTTGATAGGACTACTTCTTTGCCTATTTTTTCCAAATAGTTTACATAGTTTTGGAATTAATTGTTCTTTAAATGTTTCATAGAATTCATTTGTGAAGCCATCTGTTCCTGAAGATTTTTTTTCTTAAGGAGCTCACTGATGACTTGTTCAATTTCTTTTTCTAAGATAAGGTTATTTAAGTATTCTATTATTATCTGTTAATCTGGGCAATTTATATTTTTGTAAATATTTATCCACTTCATTCAGATTGTCAAATGGCATACAGTTGGGCAAAATAGCTCCTAATAATGGATTTAATTTCCTCCTCATTGGTGGTTAATTCAGCCTTTTTATTTTTGATACTGGTAATTTGGTTTTCTTCTTTCTTTTTTTTTAATCAAATTAACCAATGGCATATCTAGGTTATTGGTTTCTCCCCCACAAAACCAGCTCCTAGTTTTATTTATTAGTTCAATGATTTTCTTACTTTCGATTTTATTAATCTCACTTTTGATTTTCAGGATTTCCAATTTGGTGTTTAATTGGGGAATTTTAGTTTGTTCTTTTTTAATTTTTTTAGTTGCATGCCCAATTCATTGATCTGCTCTTTCTTTATTTTACTAATGTAAACACTTAGAGATATAAAACTTTTCCTAAGTACCATTTTGGCTGCATCCCATAAATTTGCTTACATTGTCTCATTGTTATCATTCTCTTTAATGAAATAATTGATTCTTTTCTTTGATTTGTTCTTTGACCCACTCATTATTTAGAGGATTAGATTATTTAGTTTTCCATTAATTTTCAATATATGTTTCCATGGCCCTTTGTTGAATGTAATTTTTATTACATTATGACCTGAGAAGGATGCATTTAATAAGAAAATGGATGGATTTAATAAGAAAATTTAATATTCCTGTTTTTCTGCATTTGGTTGTGAGTTTTTTTATGCCCTATTTCATGGTCTATTTTTGTATAGGTGTCATGTACCACTGAGAGAAAAGTATATTCCTTTCTATTCCCATTCACTTTTCTCTAGAGGTCTATCATATCTAACTTTTCTAAAATTATATTCATCTCCTTAACTTATTTCTTGTTTGTTTTTTGGTTAGATTTATCTAGTTCTGAGAGGAGAGGGTTAAGGTCCCCTACTAGTATAGTTTTACTGTTTATTTCCTCCTTTAATTCATTTAACTTTTCTTTAAGAATTTGGATGTTATGCCATTTGATACATATATGTTTAGTGATATTACTTCATGGTCTATAGTACTTTTTTTTTTTTTTAGCAAAATGTAGTTTCTCTGCTTATCTCTTTTAATTAGATTTCATTTTACTTTTGCTTTGTCCCAGATCATGATTGCTGCCCCTGCTCTTTTTACTTCAGCTGAAGCATAATAGATTCTCCCCTAGCCTTTTACTTTATGTGCATCTCTGTGCTTCAAGTGCATTTCTTGTAAACAACATATTGTAAGATTCTGGTTTTTAATCCGCTCTATCAACTTCCATTTTATGGTTGAGTTTATCCCACTCACATTCACAATTGTAATGAAGAACTGTTTATTTCCCTCCATCTTATTTCTTCCTCTCCCCTCCTTCTCCATTTACCCTTCTTTCTCTTTCTCTCTCTCTCTCTCTCTCTCTCCCCTTTACCCCTGTCTCTCCTCAAAAGTGTTTTGCTTCTGACCACTGCCTCCCCCTTCTCTTATTCTCCTCTCTCCTACTTCCCTTTAGGGTATTCCTCTTTCAGTCAATTCTGATGAAAGTAAGGTTCAAGCATTGCCCAACTCACCATCTTCCCTTCCACTGTAAAAGTTCTTTCTCACCTCTTTTATATGGGATAATTTACCCCATTTTACCTCTCACTCCCCCCTTCTCCCAGTGCATTCCTCTTTAACATTCTTTAATTTTTTAATGTCATTCCATTATAGTCAACTCATACCTGTGTCCTCTGTCTATGTATACTACTCACTGCCATAATAATAATAAAATTCTTAGGCATTACAAGTATCATCTTCCCATGTAGGAATGTAAACAGTTTACCTTATTGAATCCCTTATGCTTTCTCTTTCCTGTTTACCTTTTTAGGCTTCTCTTGAGTCTTGTGTTTGAATATCCAATTTTCTTTTCACCTTTGGTCTTTTCAATCAGACATGCTTGAAAGTCTTCTATTTCATTGAATATCTATTTGTCCCCCCCCTCCTGAAGGATTATACTCAGTTTTGCTAGGTAATTGATTCTTGGTTTTAATTCTAGCTCCTTTGCCCTCTGGAATATCATATTCCAAGCCCTCTGATCCTTTATTATAGAATCTGCCAAATTCTGTGTTATCTGGACTGTGGTTTCATGATATTTGAATTGTTTCTTTCTAACTGCTTGCTGTAATTTCTTTTTGATCTGGGAGCTGTGAAATTTGGTTATAATATTCCTGGGAGTTTTCATTTTGGGATTTCTTTCAGGAGGTGATTGGTGAATTTTTTCCATTTCTATTTTACTTTCTGGTTCTAGGATATCAGGGCAGTTTTCCTGAATTAGTTCTTGAAATATTATGTCTAGGCTCTTTCTTTGTTCATGCCTTTCAGGTAGTACAAGAATTCTTAAATTATCTCTCTTCAATCTAGTTTCTAGGTCAGTTGTTTTTCCAATGAGATATTTCACATTTTCTTCTATTTTTTCATTCTTTTGATTTTGTTTTATTGTTTCTTGATGTCTCATGGAGTCAGCTTCTACTTGCCCAATTCTAATTTTTAAGGAATAATTTTCTTCCATGAGCTTTTGTACCTCCTTTTCCATTTGGCTAATTCTACTCTTTAAGGAATTATTTTCTGCAGTCAATTTTTGTACTTCTTTTTTTCCATTTTTTGTACTTTCTTTACCAAGATGTTGACTCCTTTTTCATGATTCTCTTGCATCACTCTCATTGCTGTTCCCAATTTTTCTTCTACCCCTCTTATTTGATATTTAAAAATACTTTTTTGAGCTCTTCCAAGAATTCTTCATGGGTTTGACATCAATTCATCTTTTTCTTTGAGGTTTTGCATGTTACTGTTTTGACATTGTTGTCCTCTTTTGAGTTTGTGTTTTGATCTTTCCCATCACCATAGTAACTTTTTATGGTGTGGTTATTTTGTTATTATTTGCTCATTTTTCTCTAGCTTATTTCTTGTCTTTTGACTTTATGTTAAAGTTGGGTTTTGCTCCTGGGGTGGAGGGGGAACTGTCCCAAGCTTTAGGTTTTTTATGCTTCTGTTTTCAGAGCTAATACTGGGGACCTGCAAGTTTTCAGTTCTTCCAAGGTAGTATGAGCTAAGGAAAGGTGTGATCACTGTTCTTCTGGCCTATTTTTTATTCTGTGAGAAACAGTAAGCACTGTCTCTCTCCGCCCCTCCTCCCCCCAACAACTGTGGTCAGGGTTCCTGTAGCTGTGAGTTCTAGTGTGTTAGTACTCATCATTGACCTGAGATTACAACCTGGGCCTGAAACTGGGATTCTTGTATGACCAATGCAACAGAGTCCTGTACCCAGTTCCAGTAAAATGTCCCTTGTAATCTTTTTCTGAACAGTTGTCTGGCCCGCTTACCCTCTGTGGGCTGAAAGTGCTGCTTATTCAGTTGCCCCCAGGGCCGACACTGGCTTGCTGGGTTATACCTGCTGCTGGCTTGCTGAGGAGCTGCCTGTGATGGATTGTGCTTGACTGTGCTCCACTTTCACCTCAGTGAAGCAGACTTCTCTTGTTAACCTTCTAAGTTCTCTTGAGTTACAAAATTGTTTCACCCCATCCTTTTGCTGGTTCTGCTGCTCTAGAATTCATTTTTAGGTTTTATTTTAAAGTTGTTTGGAGGGGAATTTGAAAGAATTCAGGTGAATCCCTGCCTTCGTATCACCATCTTGGCTCTGCCTCTTCTACATTTACTTTTGACTTTTTGGTGTATCATTGTTCTTTCCATTTACATTGTTGTAGTTACTGTGTATATTGGGGTCAGTATTTTTGTTTTGTTTTGTTTTGCTTACTTCACTCTGCATCAATTCATACAAATCTTTCCATTCTTCTCTGTATTCATTACACATATAATTTCTTTCAGTACAGTAGTATTTCATTGTATTCAAGTACCACAATTTATTTAACCATTCTCCAAACACTCAGTTCTGAATGTTTGATTCAATTAGTGTTCTCACCTGGTCAAGCATAGCCAAATATGGTGGTTTTAATCCTCTACTCTTACATAAAGATAAGAGGAAGTCTGAACATGTTTGAAGGAGGCAGGGAAGATGTCAGTAATATAAAAGAGAAACTGAAGATTAGAAAGAGAAAGAATGACTGGGGGTAAATCTTTCATGGGAGACAGAAGGGGATGGGATCTAGCGCATAGGTTAAAGATCTGGCCTTGACTTTTTTGTCAGAATGGCCTGAAAGAGGACAGAAAAGGAGATTATGTTGAGGGGATTTGAGATACAGAATTGGGTAGAAGGAAGAGTTCACGTGAATGGCCTGAATTTTCTTGGCAAAGTGTAATGCAAGGTTCTTCAGTGAGAGGGATGGTGTAGCTAGCTTAAAGAGGGAAGTTTAGAATAGATGCTTTAAGTAGTTCAGCAGAGAGTTTATCAGAGAAGAAAAAGCAAAAAAAGACTATCATGCAACAATGAAGGCCCGGTTGACATTAGACAACATAAATATGCTGTGGACTCATTCAGTATGATTGTGTGACATCCATTAGGGGGAGTCATCAGCATTCAAGAGCAAAAAAGGCAAATGTTGGCAGTAATCCAAAGTTGGGATGTTGAAAGTGATGAATAGTGATCAGCCCACGGAGAAAGGGATTCAAAAGTAGATGAGAGAATAATGGTGGACTGGTTGACTCTCTACTGTCAAGATTTTGAGGAGAGGAAAGTACAAGGCAGGCGTGATGACTGGGAAAACAGGGAGAGGTTGAAGGGCAAGAGATTGTGGTGTGAATGAAAATGAAATTCAGAAGGGGCAAGGTCCAGAAAAATATGGAAAGATAGAAAGCTATTGTTAAACAGAAGAATTTCAAAGTCCCAGGTAGTAGCTGTGGAACAAAATCTTGAGTGATGATGAAATCAAGGCTTAGATTGTACCTATGTGTGTTTGAAGTTAAATGAAGGTGTAGGTCACAGAAACTGAAAAGGTTGATGACCTTGGACCTTGAATATTGAAACCCCCAATTTATAAGCTGCAACCTTGCCACAGAAATATCCCATATAGCTTCCTTTTAGAAATTATTGTGGTACTTTGAACAGGATGGAAACACAAACTTCATTCAACAAAAGCCATAATAGCTATAAGAACTCAAAAAAACCCTTTTAAGTAGTTGTGGTAGTATTAAATTTTCATCATACCAAGAGTTAAAAACAAAAAAGTTTCTACTAAGAGGAATACTAAGTTGATGTGGTCATATCATGTACATAAATAAGTGGGTTTTTTCAAATAAAGTTTCTTTTGCAAAAATAAATAAATAAAATTAATACATTTTTGATGGAAAAGCTTTAAAAACAGACTAATTTCAATTTTTTAAAAGAGAAAAAACTAAGCTCCACACTAAAGCAATGGAATGAAGAATCTCAAATTTACAACAGCCTTGGGCATTGAAATTATGAAATTCTAATTTTTTTTGATCAAATCACACTTCAGAGTTGTTCTGTTTCCAATATCTGAGAGCATTTCATGTCAATTAAGAAATCCCTATTATAGAAGATTATGCTAAAGATTCTTCCTCTTATCTTTATTCCCCTGGTCCCATTCATGCTTGCCTCTGTTCTGTGGAAAGCCTGCTGGGGCCAAATTGGGTGTCTTCTAACTGCCCCATAGCAATCACTTCCAACTGTGCCAACACAAGACAACTTCCACGTCCTGCTGGCAGTACAATCTCTCCAGTTGGATGTGGAGAAACTTCAATGCAAAAACCAACCCTCCTTTTGACTTCAGGCCTCTCATCTCTTGCTGTACCTGTCCTTTGAAGGTATAGGAATGATGCCCTTCATTCAAGATGAATATTTTCATACCTGGTGACACATCCTGGTGACTCTGAACTACTGTAGATCAGCGTACAAACTTCATTCTACACCCCTTACTACCCAATTCTTCATTCCTGTCCCCCTCAATCCTTCTACCCCAAAGTTTCAACCTAATCCCATCCAGTCCTTCCACTGTGTTCTCTGGAATAGTTGTTCCATAGGCAACAAATGTCTCTTAATCTCAAATCTTCCTTTCCCACTCTTTCCATCTACTAGCGTTTACTAAAACTTGGCTTCCCTCTGATGACAGCCTTCCTGGCCATCCTTTCCAAAACTGGCAGCACCTCCATTAATTCTCTTTGGCTCATTGGTTAAGGCAAGAGAGTTGGAATACTTCTTTCACTCCATTGCCACTTCCAGGTCCTCACCTCCTCTTCTATCACTAAGTAATCTCTCTCCCTTTGAAGTTCATAATATTCGTACCTACTCCACAATCTAATTCATGGTGGCTGTTGTCTACAGACTCCAGGTCACTTTTCTTTCTTCCTTAATAAGTTCAATACCTGACTCACAATTTTTCTTTCCTCTCTAACTCCTGTCTTCATACTAGGGGACTTCAATATACATATTGATTCTTCTTCAAATATCCTAGGCACTCAGTTCTTCAACTTATTCACTTCCCATGAACTACTCTACTCCAATTCATTCATGCATGAAAATGGTCATACCCTTGACCTTGCCACCACCCACAAATGTACCACCTCTACATTTAAGAATTCTGAAATACTTTCATCCAGCCATAATCTATAGGCTTTTTACTTCTCACTCTGCCTTCCCTTACAAAATCTTACTGATTGTCTGTACCATGACCTCCAATCCTTGACCCCCCAATTCTCTCCCAGGCCATCTCCCCTGTACTTTCTTCTTCTCCCCATCTCAGCCTCCTAGAGAATCAATTCACCTTTATACTACACTTCTCTTAAATCTCTAGGCTCCTTAACATATTGCTGATTGTGCTCAGCTTTGATCCTCAGACCTCAGCTTTGGATCACTCCCACCACTTGTCACCTTTTCATGTTTGCAGCTGAATGATTGGGAGAAAATCACACAACCTTTCTGACTGGGCCTACTATAAATCTATGTTATACAATCTCAACAGGTTCCTCACTGCTACTAGAAATCCTACTATACCTTTCATCAATTCATAATTTCACTCTTCATAGTGACTTTTCCAAACCTTTTCATTCCTCCTTGAATCTCTCATGGCTCTCCTCCCTACTCCCTCAGCTGAGAACCTTACCTTATATTTTATAGAAAAATTAAGACCTTTTGCATTAACTCCCTATTCTTCCCCCTTCCTCACCTCCTATCACTCAGATGCCTTTTGACATTTTCTCCTCCTTCACCTCTGTCTCAGATGATAAAGCTTACTGAGGCTAACCCCTCTAATTGTTCAAGAATCCCATTCCATCCTGTCTCCTCTAAAAGACTGCCTCCTTTGTCATCCGTACTCTTTCATTTGTTTTCCATTTCTCCCTCTCTATTGGCTCATTTCTGACTGCCTACAAACATGTCCATGTCTCCCCTATCCTGAAAAAAACCTTACTTGATTCTTCCATCCCTGCTAACTAACTATATCTCTTCTGATCTTTGTAGCTAAACTCCTTGAAAAGGTCAGTTACAATAAGTGCTTCCACTTTTTTTTCTTCTTCCGTTTTTAACTCCTTATAATCTGGCATCCAACTTTATCAATCCACTGAAATTGCTCTCTCTAAAGTTATTAATAATCTCTTAATTATAAAATCCAATGGCTTTTTCTCAATCTTCATTCTCCTTGACCTCTGCAGCCTTTGACACTGTTGATCACTCTTGTCTCCTAGATACTCTCTTCTCTCTAAGTTTTTAGGACACCACCCTCTGCTGGTTCTCTTCCTTCTGATCTGACCACTCCTCCATCTCTTTTACTGGCTCCTCTTCCAGATCATGCCTCTAACTGTAGGTGTGCCTTAGGATTCTGTCTTGGGTCCTCTTCTCTTCTCCTTCTACACTACTTCACTTGGTGATCTCATCAACTCCCAAGGATTTCTATGCTGATACTTCTCAAATCTATCTATTCTGCCCCAGACTTTCTATTGACCTCCAATTTCACATCTCCAAGTGCCTTTCAGACACCTTAAACTTAATATATCCAAAACGAACTCATTATCTTTCCCTTAAACCCTCTTCCTCCTACCTTCCCTTTTACTGTAGGACAGCACCATCCTTTCATACCTCAGGCTCACAACTATAGAATCATCCTGGGTTCCTTAATATCTCTACCTCTCCCCTTCCTCCTCTCCCCATAGCCAAGCTGTTGTCAAGGCTTGCTGACTTCAACTTTGCAACAGTTCTTTAATATGGTCCTCTCTCTCCTCTGACACTGACAACAGTTTAGGACAGGTTCTCATCACCTCACACCTGGATTATTACATTTGCCTGCTGGTGGAAATGCCTGCTCAAGTCTTTCCTTACTCCAATTCATCCTCCATTCAGTCACTAAAGTTATTTTCCTCACACATGGGTCCAATCATGTCTCCCCGCTACCCCCCCTTTCATTAAATTCCAGTGGCTTTCTATTGCCTCCAGGAGCAAATACAAAATGCTTTGTTTGGCATTCAAAGCCTTTCATAACCTAGCCTCCTCCGATCTTTCCAGTCTTCTTACACCTTACTCCCCAATACATATTCTTCCATCCAGTGACACTGACCTCTTGGCTTTTCCAGAAACAAAACACTCTGTCTCTAGTCTCTGCATTTTCTCTGGCTGTCCCCCATGCCTGGAATGCTTTCCCTTTCCCACTCCAACTACTGACCTCCTTAGCTTCCTTTAAGTCTCAACTAAAATCCAATCTTTCCTAAACCCTCAATTCTATTGCCTTCCCCCCATTAATTATTTCCTATTTACCCTGTATAGAGTTTGATTTGTATATTATATTCCTCCTTTAGATTGTAAGCTTTTTGAGGGCAGGGGTTGATTTTTGCCTTTTTATGTGTGTGTCCCCAGCACTTAGCACAGTGCCTGGATCATAGTAAGTGTTTAATAAATGTTTATTGATTGATTGATTCTATGGACAGGAAAAGAAGTCTGGATTTCAACATTTCATGCTATTAATAACTTTTATCAATAGCCACTCCACCTAATTAAGCCCACATTCCTCTAAGTTGTTGTTGTTTTTGTTGTTGGCTAGGCAATGGGGTTAAGTGACTTGCCCAGGGTCACACAGCTAGTGTTATGTGTCTGAGGCCGGATTTAAACTCATATCATCCTGAATCCAGGGCCGGTGCTCTATCCACTGCACCACCTAGCTGTTCCTCTAAGTTGTTTTTAATGATAACATCTGCAACGGCATCAGAAACAAACTGGACCCAAGTATTTTAGAGAAGGAAAATATATACCTAGAACTGAAGGTGGTAAGAAATGTATAGTCTTCTGGGAAGAGCCATTCTTTCTTGTTTCACTCTTCAAAGTAGACAAAGAAATCCACCCACCCCAAGATTAGCTTTTGTTCTGAGATTTTTTTCAAGGCCTTCCAGGTCATTAGTATGGCCAATTTAAAATTGAATTTATAAGTGCTTTGGATTCCTTAGAAAATGGTAAGAAATCCATTTAGCTGTATGATGTCATTAGTTAGGTCAAATTATGTAAGATGAACATTTTTCTTTTCCTCAATTGGGATCTTTTTAATTAATAGGTAATTACTAGTTCATCGGGAACATGTAGCATGAAATAACTTGGTAGGCTTCATTTTAGGTTCAGTGTTGCCTTCCACAGGAAACCTTTCAGGATTTCCCCAGTCGTTGGCACTTTTCACTCTCTCCCCTAAATACTTTGAATATATTTGTCATTTACTTACCTCTATATGTATTTTCCCACAACACAATGGAAGCTCCTTGATGGCAAAGACATTTCTTTTCTTTTAATATCCCAGCACCTTGCATAGTTCCTGGCACATAGTAGGTACCTAATAAATGATTGTTGAATTAAACTGAAATTAACTGCAAGAAATTGGAAAGAGTGTGAGATGACATATTTTCTAGAAATACACAAAAAACCACATCCCTTCATCTCAAGAAAAGATGCTATTCTCTTATTTCCCCATCTTTTTCCTCTTCTTCATTGTAAAGGATATAAAGACATTATTGCTCCTTATTAAAACTTCCCCAAGGTGACCACACAGTATCTGATATAAATGGTAGTTTGGTAATGCTAGTGTAACCGAGCTTTTGAGCATGCCTAGTTTGCCTAACATGGAACTTTGTGCATCCCTGAACAGGTAAGTGTTGTGGCTTCCTTTGATTGGCTGCTTGCATCTTTAAAACTGGTAAAATGGGGCTGGTCACATTCTCTTCTTCCACCATCTTTTTGGCAGCACTCTCCTATCTACACCCACTGTGGACACCATGAACTGAACCTGTGAGAGGGGGAAGGAAGTTGGTCTCTCCCTGCTTACCTCTCTTTTACCCAGCTCCAAGAAATGAACCAGGAGATGTTTGTTTTTGCTTTGGGTTTCTTGGCCTCATTTTCAAGCGCCGAAGTGATCCTCACAAAACCAAGAGTGCCAGCCATGGTGACCTTGGAGCCAGGTTTGCAGGCAGGTTGTACAATAGCCAGCCCAGCCAGCAGGGAAGCTCTGAGAATTCAGGGAGCCTGGGACTCAAGTCCCAGGGGAAGTTTGGACTTGGACTTAGGACTGTGCATTATGGGTATAGAGCTAAGCTATGGACCTAAATCTTCTTCTTATCCCAGAGACTTGGGTTGTGTAGGGGAAGGGGGATTATGCCTCTCTTGTGTTGGGGGTGGGGGGAAAGGGATATGTTTATATATTTGTGATTATCTTTGGAAAAAATATTCCTCTTTGTAAAAGATTTATTGTGTTACAATAGTTTGGGAACTCTAGAGGGTGATGAGAGAGCAGTTAGGGGGAGAAGGGAGGTTTTCTCTTCATATAAAGAATTTGCTATTCCTAGGACAGGAGATTGTCACACTTCCCAGCAGAGGCAACTAGAGGGTGGGGAAGGGGCTGTGCCCCAACTCCAGGCTAGGATGTTGATTTGATTATTATCTGATAATCAAGTGTGTGTGGGGGGGGTGTTTATGGTCTAGAAGGCCAGGTGGCCTTGGGGTAAGAGCAGTTTGTGTGGCCAGATGGCAAGGTGCTCCTGTCCGCCTTGGTTATGGAGGACCGAGGTAGTTGATTTAACTTACTGTCTCTTGCCAGTGATTATGGCTATTTACAAAGCTGTTTTATTGTCTTATTCTGGAGTGCTATCAGCACAACAGAGCCTGGCCAGTCTCTCAGCTTTATTCATTGCCACTGTGACAACTGGCAACATTTTCTTCTCTTTTGTATTGATAGTTCCTATATTTTAGATTTTGGGGAATTCCTCTAAGCAGGGCTGAATGACCTCAAACTGGGTTGCTTGGCATAATGAGGATACGAAAGAAAGAGCAAGGAGGTTGAATTTCTACACAAGAGACTTTCCGCAAATGGATTATAAATCTAGAGGGAGAAGGGAACTCATAGGTTACCTAACCTAGCTCTCTTATTTTGAAGATGAGTAGATTAAGACCCAGGGAAGTTAAGTGACTTGCCGTAGGTAACATAGGTAGCCTGCATTAGAGGTGGGATGTGAATCCAGTTCATCTGATGCCAGAGCTAGGGCTCCTTTCCCTCTTTTAATTATTACCTATTTTGTTGTATATAAGTTGCTTTCTATATATTTGTTTGCATGTTGTCTGATTGCAAGCTCCTTGAGGGCAAGGGCTGTCTTTTGTCTCTTTTTATATCCCCAATGCTCAGCACAGTGCCTGGTACAGAACAGGCACTTAATAATTGTTTATTGATTGACTTAGCCTTCTACTGTGGATGTGACTTTCAGGGACGAGTGACAGCTTGTCTAACTTGTCCCTTCATTTCTCTGGAACTGTCCACAGCCCTAACAATCTCCATACTTGGAAAAGTACAGGATAAAGTATAGGCTACAAGGCCAATGCCTAAATACCCCTAGGGAGTCTAGCCCTGACAAAAAGGACTGTGGTAGAAGTGGAGAGATCAAATCTGCTTGAATATTTAAGACTTGTGGGATTTGAACTTAAATGAAAACTTTTGATGTTCAGCTCTGTTCACTATTTGAAGGGTTCATTTAAAGAGCTTAGTGAAGAGGATCAGTGGGTTTCATGGGTATTAAACACGTCTTCCAATGCAATATTTTAATGAGGTAAGTGTAATGCAGCAGACCCTTGGATTTAGTTTCTCTCATAACACTCATGAGCTCAAAAGCAAAGTAAAAAGCCCTTGCAAAAACACTTGGGGAATCTCATTGAACTGGAGCTTTGAAAACTTGAAAAAAAAATACAGATGTTTGGACCACTCTCCCACCTCCTCCTTAACCCCTATCACAGCTGGATTGGACTCTTTCCTAAAATCCCAAACACATGTGCAATAACCACCCAGTGAATTTGATATTACTGTTTTTCTTTTCTTTTCTTTTCTTTTCTTTTCTTTTCTTTTCTTTTCTT
>NW_020948739.1:11850803-11853631 GCF_900497805.2 Vombatus ursinus
TTTCTTTTCTTTTCTTTTCTTTTCTTTTCTTTTCTTTTCTTTTCTTTCTTTCTTTTTTTTTTCTTACTAGTCCTGCCTTCTTAAGCTCTGAGGCTGTAATCATTGATTTCAAAATGTTAAGGGGCTTCTGTGTCTATTGCTTGCTGCCTTTCTCAGACTTCTCAGGGCCTGGGGCTTGATAACCTGATTGCCCGATGGCCCTGCAGTGTGTCATCAATGGAAAGACTTTTTCTCCCCTCCTGAGTTCCTGGATTTTATTTTTAACTATCAAGACTGAGAGATTGTGTTGTTTGGCACTATTGGAGTGTGGGAAGAGAGCAGCCACACAGGCAATTTCAGAGAATGGGGCCATTTGTCTGGTGTTACTCATAATGAATTAGTGTCTGTTGACTGATTTCCTCAGTACTTTTTAAACCAGAGCCATCTTTGCCTGCCTGTCCTTGTTCCTGCAATTCAGATGTTTTGTCTTTTAATTTGGTCTCTGTTGAATTCTCCTATAAATCAACTCAGCCTGATGATTTTTCCTTTTGTTTAAAAGGAAAGAATGTGGGGGAATGTTTTACTGGTGTGGTAAAAATAAAGTTTAGTACTGTGTTTACTGTCCACAAACTGTCCATTCATTTCTCAATCAGACCAACCACCTGACCCCAGCATACAGGGCTAACTTCCTATTTAGGTAGTGTGGAAATGTAAGGATGGACATAATTGATTTATTTATTCAGTCAAATCACTCTACTCCACTTGAAGGTTAGAGGCTCAATCATGGGCTTTATTTTAAATTCAAAAATCCTTAGAAATGAAATGACACTGTAAAGGATTCAAATAGACCATCTAAACCTAGATGATTCAGGAGTCATTTATCAATTATAAAAGTGTTTTAGGACAAGTCATTTGAGATATTGGAATGAGTATGGTTTGCAGTAGGAATATTAGAATCATTCTAGAAATATTGTATGTGACTAAGAACCTCCATCTTGACCTCAATGTGCTGACAAAGCCCCTCACTCACCTCAAATAATCCAGGTCGGCAACTCAAGGCTTTTTCTGCTCCATTGCAATGATCTTGTGACTATCTAGTCTATAACTGGAGGCTTTTCCACTGTTTCAACTTGTGACCACTAGATCTGGGAGGTGCTATAGGTTCCACTAACTCTTCCAAATATAAGAAGCTAATGCATCATTGGTTAGTTAAGCTTCACTTGCCTACTGCAGGATTGTACTGATTGGCTGTTAACTCAAAATGGGCCTGATAAAGAAAATAAACTGATTAGAACCGGACAGCGAATGCTCCATGCTCCAAGGAATGGTCCCTAGAGGCCACACCATCTTATTTATCTTCTGTGACTAAGGAAAGTCTCTATCTAAGGTTCCATGACCTTCTAGGCTAGGAATATCCTCAGTAAAGTTAGTGAGAAAAGTAAAGAAGTAAGGCTGGATGAATGCTGCTTCATCCATAGCGGATAAAGCTGAATTAAGGTCAAAGTGGACCTAAGTCACAGAACACGTAGATGATTGATTTTGCCTGGGAGGGACTTCTGAGGTCATGGAGTACAACATTTCATTCACTAGATGAGGGCCCTCCATGAGTTTAGGGACTGTCATTTCTTTTCTTTTTTCATCCGTAGTGCTTGGCAAAGACCTTGATACAAAGTAAGCACTTAATAAATACTCTTGCATTCACTCATTTCATTCTTTCATTCCTTTGGGTATGGATTCAGAGCTCTGTTCTATTGCACTATACTGTTTCCATTAATGAGCAGATTGAAAATGGAGACACTAGATTAGGGTCAACAAATTCAGCCAAGATAGTGGTACAATCAAAATCTAGAAGGTCAAGGTCTTCCACCAAAGAGTTGCTTCCTATAGAGGTCAAGCCTCACTTGGCTATTGTCTACATTGGCCATGACCTCTCATGCCATTTCATGAGGGACTGAATATCTTCAAGTACCTCCTTTTTTCAGTCTTCTCCACCTTCCTGGAAGCTTTTTGTCCCAATAACTTCTTCTTTCTGTCCTTGCCTTTTTCTCTTCCTTATCTCTCTTACTCCCAGATATTTTTCAATTGGTAGAGAAAGTGTCAGCTAATAACTGACTAACGATATTATACCTCTCAAGGCTACTTAGAGGCAAGTTGATAGTTCCAGGATGTATTGATGAAGATAAAGGGTTGGACTTGGAGATAGGAAGACCTGAGTTCAAATTTGACCTCAATCAATTAGTAAACATTTATCAAGTATCTTCTTTGTGCCAGGCATTGTGCCAAGTGCTGAGTATATGAAAAAAGGCAAAAGACAGTCTTTGCCCTCAAAGAGTTTACAATTTAATGGGGGAGACACCATGCAAACAAGTTTATACAAAGCAAGCTAAAGGATAAATAGGAAATAATAAAAGAAGGGAAAACACTGGAATTAAGAAGCATTGGGCAAGGTTTCCTATAGAAGGTGAGATTTTAGTTTGGACTTAAAGGAAGACAGGGAAGTCAGTAGGTGGAGTGAAAAAGGGAGAACATTCCAGGCATGGTGGACCGCTAGAGAAAATACCCAGAGACTAAAGACAGAGTATTGTGTTTCTGGAACAGCCAGGAGGCCAGTGTCACTGGATTGAAAAGTACGTTTTGGGGAATAAGGTGTAAGAAGTTTGGAAAGGGGGCTAGGTTATGAAGGGCTTTGAATGCTAAACAGAACATTTGCTCCTGGAGGCAATAGGAAGCCATTATTGAATAGTAAGGGATGACATGATTGGACCTGTGTTTTAGAAAAGCACTTAATAAATGCTTGCCTGTCTTCCTTCCTTCCTTCCTTCCTTCCTTCCTTCCTTCCTTCCTTCCTT
>NW_020948739.1:11853641-11909280 GCF_900497805.2 Vombatus ursinus
TTCCTTCCTTCCTTCCTTCCTTCCTTCCTTCCTTCCTTCCTTCCTTCTTCTTTCCTTCCTTTGCATAGGCCTTATCTCAGTGTTTACCCTCTTGGTCACTGTAACATTGACTATAAATGTCTTATATCAGTAAATAAGAAGTGAAACATTGGGACAATTTCTGAAAAATAACGATTGAACAACAATTTTAAAAAATCAACACATTGATAGAAGTTTATTGATGATTGAGTTAGACTACTTTCCCTCAGAAGGAAAAAAGTGATCATGAAGAAAAGTAGATAAATCTATGACTGATAAATCTATGACTATCACCATTGACAGCAAATCAACTCTACCAAGTCTCATGCTTATACTTATCTGGTGTGAGCTCTCCCTTTTTCTCCATCCTCCTCCATTTAAACAACAGGATTAGCCTGTTGTTCCTCATGGAACTGATTTACTGGAACTATCAACGGTGCTAGTTCACAGCTTAGAACTAGAATCAACACTGATCAAGGCCTGAGTGATGGTGTGGGCAATTGAGTGTATGAATCCTTATGTCCTTTTTCACATTTGCCATAGACCACTTTGTATATCATCAGTAAAACTCCAGGGCTCTGCCTCTCTTCCTTGAAATCCCAGACAAGAACGATAGATTCATTGACAGTCCTCAGTCTTCTTCGAGGGCCATAAAGCTCACCAAGACTTGGCCCACAGGGCCCTGCCTCATCTATCTTTTGACAAAGGAACCAGGATAGAAGAGGTTCAACCATTCTGGAAAACAATGGTAAATTATGCTAGAAAAGTGACTAAATTGTTCGTATCTTTTGAACAAGCAATACCATGACTGAGTATGATATAGATGCCAAGGAGATCATAAACTGAAAGGCCCTATACATAACAAAATATTTATGATAACACTTCTTGTGGTCACACACACACACAAAAATCCACCTCAACTAACCAAAACTAATCAAATAAACAAAAGTAAAAAAAACCCCAAAAACTGGAAATGGGTTGGTTACTAAATGGGAAATTGTTGAACAAATTGTGGCATATGAATGTCAAGGATTGCTATTGTTCCATACAGAGTGATTAATATAAAAGTTAAGAGAAACCTGGGAAGGCTTATTTGTATTTATGCAGAGCAAAGTAAGCAGAACCAAGAGAAAAATATATACAAGGACATCGATCATATAAAGGAAAACAACACTAAAATACTTAGTGTTTAAAAGACTTAGAATCTAGATAAATGCAATACCAAATCTTGTCTCCAGAACACTGATATACATACACATACATACATACATACATACATAATATACACATATATATGTACGTGTGTGTGTGTGTGTACTTCCCTCCTCTTGGTAGAAAGAGGGAGTACTACACGTATGGAGAATTGGGCATACATTGGAAGATGTAGCCAATATTTTTATTTGTTTTGCTTAACAGTAGTTTTTTGTTAAGGAGGGCAATTCTATTGGAGGAAAATATTAGGAAGCAAAAATGATGTAACAAAAATTATCAACAAAAAATTTAAAAAATAAACAAAACCAAAAAGGAACCAAAAATGATCTGCTCAATGGTTACAAAGGAAAGGCAGATATTACAAACCCATCTAGGTGTCTGGCTTATTTATATACTGTTACATACACATTGTAATAATATATTTTATTCACACATAAGCGTGATCATAAGTTTTATACATTCTGGGTTTATAGAATTCTAGAGCTGGAAGGACCTTAGAGATCATGTCGTTGAATCATATCATCTAGATATAGATGGAGATCAATGCAGGGCAAGTTACACACCCAAGGTCACACGGTAAGTTCACAGGAGAAATGGACTCCTGCCATCTGGTCTAGTGTTCTTGCTATCACAGAACACCTCCCATCTAACAAGCAACAAATACTATGTATCTACTGCAGTGCCACCCCTATTGTAATCTATACTCTTTTTAGCATAGAGGCCTTTTCCTCTTCGTATTATCTAAGTGTCAATAGCAATCAGTACCAAGGCAATAAGGAAATGAAAATTAGAGATGGTATTGTCGGGACATTGACTCTACTCACCTCCTTCTCTCCCATCATCACCATGTTCCATCCTTATTTCTGTTTAATAACAAGGTAGGTTCGAATTTTGCAAAAGATTTTTGTCATTTTTACCTAGCCTTGTAGGGTTATCTAGATGAAAAAGACTCAAATACGTTGTTACTGAGATGAGAAATGATGGCTTTTTGTTGCCATTTAACTAAAAGCCATCTGTTAAAGCCTCAGGCAAATTCACTGAAGAGAATAGACAAAATGGAAGTCCTATAAATTTCATGAAGAAGGAGATAATGACATTGGGTTTTTTTAGGTGTGCTCCCTCTTCTCTCCAATTCTATACTTCAAAGGTCCTTGATATGATCCCTCATTCTGTTCACCTTTGTGCCAGTTTTTGACTAGTTGGCACAGTGGTTAGAGTGCTAGGTCTAAAATCATGAAGACCTGAGTTCAAAACTGGCCTCAGAAACTTAACAACTGTATGACCCTGACACAGTCTTCATTTGCCTCAGTTTCGTCATCTGTAAAATGGAGATAATAATAGCACCTCTCAGAGTTGTTGTGAGAATCAAATGCAATAATATTAGTAAAGTGTTTAGCCCAGTGCCTGGCACATAGTAGGAACTATATAAATGCTTATTCTCTTCCACTCAAGATACTGTGGTTCCCTATTGAGTCCAGTATAAAATACAAAAATTTTTATTTGTTATATAGTTCTTCACAATTTGGCTGTAATCTACCCTCCAGTCTGTCAATAAACATTTATTAAGTGCCTACTTTGTGTCAGGCATTATGTTGAGTGCTGGAGATAGGCAATACTGTTCCTGTTCTCTAGGAAATCACAATCTAATGGGGGAAACAATATGCAAACAACTATGTGCAAACGAGCTATTTACAGGATAAATAGGGAATAATCAGTAGATGGAAGGCACTAGCATTTAGGGAGTAGCTAGGGAAAAGCTCCCTGTAAAAGGTGGGGTTTTAGCTGGCATTTAAAGGAAGTCAGGGAAACCAGGGGGTAAAGATGAGAAGGGAAAGCATTCCAGGTATGGGAGATAGCTGGTGAATTTGTCCAGAGTTCTGAGATGGAATGTCTTGTGTAGAAAACAGCAAAGAGGTCAATATCAATGGATGGAAGGGTGGGTAAATGGACGGTGATGTGTAAGAAGAAAGGTGTGTAGGAGAGAAACAGGTTATGAAGGGTTTTGAATACCAAGCAGAGGAATTCAAATTTGATCCTGGAGGTGATAGGAAGCCACTGAAGCTATTGAGTGTGTGTGAGGAATTTGAAATGGTCAGACATGCATTTTAGGAAGATTACTTTGAGAACTGATTGGAGGATGGACTGGAGGGGGGAGAGACTTGTGGTATGAAGACCAACCAGTTTTCTAGATTTATTATTTCTTACCCCTCTCCCCATATATTCTACTCTAGCTTAACGAGCCTATTTATTATTCCTTGTATACAACATTCTGTCCCCTGCCTTTTTGCCTTTCTATATAAGCTGTCTGCCGTACCTGGAATATTATCCCTCCTCATCTCTGTCTCTTGGAATTCCTAGATTCCTTCAAAGTTCAACTTTGGTGTCATTTTCCCACATAAGTCTTTTCCTTATCCGTCTAGTCATTAATGCTACCTCCAGATTGCTTCATATTTACTTAGCTGTGCAGTTATTGTATCCCCTGAGAGTGGAAGCTCCTTGAGGGCAGAAGCTATTTTTTCCCCTTTGTATTTCCATTACTTATCACAGTGCATTGAACATAATATGTGCTTACTAATTCTTGTTGAATTAAAGTGAATGCTTTAATTTATTCAACAAACATTTATTAAGCATGTTCTGTGGGCAATGCATTGTGCATTCTTTGTACCAAGAAGATTTACCATTATTATATTCAACTTGGTATCTCTCCACAGAACTTAGCAATGTGCATTGCCCACAATAAATGCTTAATAAATGTTTGTTGAATAAATTAAAGCTTTCACTTTAATTCAACAAGAAATTATTAAGCACCTACATAAGACGGGATGCTTGCCCTCATGGAGCTTACATTCTCCACAGGCTCACCTGGGCTACAACTGTCTCATCCATTGGAATGTGTGATCCTTGAAGGCAAGGACTGCTTTTGCCTTTCTTTGTATCCCTAGCACTTAGCACAGTACTTCAAACATAACACTTAACAAATGCTTATTGACTAATTAGTCTTTCTGCCTTCAGTCTCTTTCCTTTCTAACCAACCTGAACATAACTCGTGCTCTAAAACTCATTTGCTCACGTCACCGCCCTTGCTCAAGAAACTTCAGTGGCTCCTCATTGCCTCTAAAATAAAATGGAAACTCCTCTGATTTGATTGCTTCAAGGAAAAGAGCACTAGGTAAAGAGTGAAAGGACCTAGGAGAGGTTTCAGCTTACTCTTGGGATTTTATAATGACTACTTGTGCAATTTTCTATCTCTAAGTTTATAATCTGATTCCAACTTGTATTTCCAGACATTTCCAATTAGTACTATTCTGTTTCTTTCCTCTGTGCCTTTGCCTAGGCCAGGGGTAGGGAACCTGCAGCCTCAAGGCCACACATGGCCCTCTAGGTCCTCAAGTGCAATCCATTGACTGAATCCAAACTTCACAGAATGAATCCCCTTAACAAAAGGATTTGTTCTGTAAAACTTGGACTCAGTCAAAGGCTGCATCTGAGGACTTAGAAGGCCACATGTGGCAGATTCCCTACCCCTTGCCTAGGCCCTCCTCCATACCTTGAATGCTCTTTCTTCTCATTTTTCCCTCTTCAAATTCCTAGCTGTATTCAATTTTCAGCTCAGATGTTATATGAAGACTATCTTTGCCTCTCCTATTGTCAACACTTCCTGGGATAAAATTATTTTGCATTAACTTTGTGCATATATGTATAATATATATGCACATACATATATACATGTAAATATATTAACACAAATATATTTTATATAAACATATACAACATATTTATATACATATAAACATATACAACATGATATATATGTATATATATATCTAAATTCATATGTGTATAT
Source organism: Vombatus ursinus (assembly GCF_900497805.2). NCBI lineage: Eukaryota > Metazoa > Chordata > Mammalia > Diprotodontia > Vombatidae > Vombatus > Vombatus ursinus. The sequence goes on from NW_020948739.1 coordinate 11,858,716, forward strand.
GCCTATAAATGTATTTCCTATGTATATTTATATTGACTTGGAGTAAATTTTGTTTCTTATCAGTAGATTTTTTCAGTTCTTTGAGAGTTGTTGCTATTGTTCAGTTTTATCTGACTCATCTAGACCTGATTTTAGGTTTTCTTGGTGAAGATCCTGGAGTGGTTTGCCATTTCCTTCTCCGGCTCATTTTACAGATGAGGAAACTGAGGCAAACAGGGTTAAGTAATTTGCCCAAGGTCACATAGCTAGTAAGTATTTGAGGCCAGATTTGAACTCCTGTTTTCCTGACTCCAGGCCTGGCCCTCTATCCACTGTGCCACCCACTGCAGGATTAGGTTAGGTGTAGGTAAGAGTAAGTTCTCTTTATTTTGGTTTTTAACCACCAGTATGTGGCAAAGAGCCAGGCACATAGAAGATACTTAATATTTACCTGCATATTGCATTCATTTCAATGACAGTAATGTAACGGAGCAGCTGACAAAGTCTCTCATACTATTCTTGTGGAAGAGATGGAAAGATGTGGCCTAGATTATAGCACAATTAGATGGATTCAAAACTGGCTGAATGGCTAGATCCCCAAATTAGTCATTAATCATTCATTGTTAACCCCCCAAAACCCAGTAGAGTTCCCCAGGAATCTGTGCTTATTCTTGTGTTATTATTGACTTGGATAAAGGAACATATTAGCATAATTATCAAATTATCTGATATATGTATGGTTGAAGATCTGCATTATTAGAGAGATGTTCCAAATCAGTGAAATAACAAATTCATTTGAGTAACAACTCAATTAAACTCTCTAAAATGTCCACACATACATTTTTCTAGTTGTTAATTTGGGGGCCAAAGGGACCAAGTCTTGCCCTCTTTTTCTTAATAGCCTTTTGATTATTTGGAGTATAAGTATCATGTCACACCCAATGTAAATATCCCTCATTCCTTCCACTAATCCTAATATGACACGATCTTGAGGTGCTTTGTCCTCCTGGTGACTCTACTCTGAATACTCTACAGTTTGATGAATTCCATGGTTTTTTTTTTTAAAGGACAATGCTCAGAACTGAACCCCGGACTCCAGTTATGGTCTGAATAAAACAGAATACAGTAGGACTATGTATGACCTCTCAGTGGATAGGGCACTGCACCTGGAGTCAGGAAAACCTGGTCTCTCACACTTGCTTGCTGACCCTGAGCAAGTCACTTAACTGCTGTCTACCTCATTTGTAAAATGGTAATAATAATAATAATAATAGCAATAATGATAATAAAATAATAATAGCACCTACCTCCTAGGGTTGAGTTGAGGATAAAATGAAATAATACTTGTGAAGCACTTTACAAATCTTAAAGCACTATGTAAATGCTATTGTTTTTGTTATTTTAAATTATGTAGTCTAAGATTGCATTAGCTTGTAGTCCACTAAACCTCCAGCTCTTTTTCAAATAAACTGCTACTCAGTCACACTCTTTCCTGTTCCATCTTGTATTTAATTTGGTTTTCCAACAGATGTAAAATTTTGCCTTTATTTTTCTCAAATTTCATGTTAATAGATCCAGAACTTTAGTCTATTGAAGTCTCTTGAATTCTTTCACCCTTAGTGCTCATCCTCTCTCACATATTTGTGTCATCTATAACTTGACAAACATGTCCTTTTTACCTTACTAATAAAATGTTAAACAATGCAAAACCAAATATAGATTTTTGGGACACTTGACTGGCTATTTTCTTCCAAACTGACATTAACCATTTTGTGAATCTTTTTGGATCAGGACATTCAGGCAAATCCAAACCTACCTAACGCTCTTGTCATCTAACTCATATTGCTCCAACTTTTCCACAAGCCAAGCTTGAGAAGTCTGTAAAAGGTTTTGCTTAAATCTACATAAATGGAGTGTTTCCACATTCTACTACTCTAATAAATTTAGGTCTGTTCTAGAGTCTGCTCTGATCTCTCTCTTTCTTTCTGTCTGATGCGTGATTTATTGTTTTGTTGATTATCTAGATGCAAGAAAGTGATAGAGAAAATGTTACTAATGCAGATGAAACTTCAAAGTTTACAAATATTTCTTCCCCTCAGAGGATTGGTTATTAAGCATTTACCAGCACACACTGAATAAATCTGTCCCAAAAGGAAATAAAGACAAATACATTTATTTCCTATTCTTGATAGTAACTAATCATACCTTTAATAACTAATACCAGTGGGTAGAAGTTATAGGAGTTCTCTATTGCTAGAAATCTTTAAGCAGAAAGTAATCACTTGTCAGGAAGATTGAAGAGCTAGGATGCTGGGGAACTAAGAAACCATGAACAAGTGATCAGTCTCTTTGTGCCTCAGTCAGTTTCTTATGATTTATTTACTAAGTCATAGACAGGTTTTGGTCTTTGTTGATATAGGGAGTTACCTGTTCTGACCAAATCACAACTCCTCCTTTATTAGTGTGTGGTGGTTACACATCATGGAATGCTAACAGAAGCTGTAATTGTCAATTCACAGAGTTTAATTGACTTGCAGGGTCATACACCTAGCAAGTATCTGAGGTGGGATTCAAACCCAAGTCTTCCTGATTCCAAATCCAGCACTCTAACCATTCATTGTATGGGAGGGGCATGCAGCCGAAGCTAATTCAAGGGACACTAGGAAGGAGGGTTGATACCATGCTACTGCATTACACTGCCTTTCCATTGAATGTGAAGTAACCATTCATTGTTGGTTGAAGTTTGATTTTCTGTTTACCTACTATAGTTCATCCATGCCCCCAAGATGCCAAGTGCTAGGAACTGTTGTGTCCTCAGCTGAATCTGATCTGTTTCTGTATTTCCAATATTGGACCTTTCTGCCTGACCAAGGGTAATGGACCTTCCCTGAGTTCAAATCTGACTTCATACACTGGCTAACTGTGTGTTCCTAGGCAAGTCACTTAACCTCTGTCTGTCTCAGTTTCTCCCACTGTAAAATGAGGAATAATAAGAACATCCTGATGGAGTTGTTGTGAGGATCAAATGAGAAAATATTTGTAAAGCACTTAGCATAGTGTCTGCATATAGTAAGTGCTTAACAAACTGTTACTCCTTTCTTCTTTCCCCTTCCCCTAGTGTACAGAACTCTGATGCTGATTTGTCCTTTCTATTTAAATAATGCCTCCTACTTCTCACCAACTGGCACCGAATCTCATATTCTTAGTAACTCATACCCTATTTTATATATCTGGTAGATGTTCTGGCCCCTCACTAAATAAAAGCTACCCAACCACAACTATTCCCTGATCATCAGCTTGGGAAATATCCCATGGTGTTATAAAGATCCCATCCTTGGCCTCATCCAGGACGAGGGCCATAAAGAACATTATACTTGTACAAGTGGCGGCACAGTGGATAGAATGCCAGGCCTGAAATCAGGAAGATTTATCTTCCAGAGTTTAAATCTGGTCTCAGACCCTTACTAATTGTATGACCTTGGGCAAGTCATTTAACTCTTTTTGCCTTAGTTTCCTCATCTGTAAAACAAACTGGAGAAGGAAATGGCAAACCATTCTAGTTTTTAGGCCAAGAAAACCCCAAACAGTGTCACGAAGAGTTATACATGACTGAAATAACTGAACAAAAAAAGTTTTAAAAAATTTTCTGTTTAATACATAGAAAATATTCCAATAAAATCCCTGGGTAGAAAAAAGAAGAAAAGTACGTGGTTTTAGAATCAGAAGATCTGGGTTCAAATTCCAGAACTGTTTACTTACTACAGGTGACCTTGAGCAAGGCTATAAAATGAGAGCTTCTTCTGGGCACATTCATACCTTCAATACCCAGTACATGAGGTCAGTTCTGCTTTCTGGTTTCTTTCTAGTTTTCCCTGAACATCCTTTCCCTGACGTAAGTAGCATTATGCTCATTTAGCTGGGGTAAAAATACATGTTGGAGGAAGCACATTTTAGAGGCACATGGGGTTAAATTTTTAAGATATCTCAAAGAGAGGAAGAATCCAGAAGAATGGAAGAAATTATGGGTGGTACTAGTACAAAAAAAAAAAAGACAATAAGGAGATACTTTCTCAACTTTGTCTGAATAGTTTTGGCCCATCATTCTAGCAACTAGCCTTTCTAAATCCTTTGGGATCCTATAGGATTTGTTTCCATAGCTATCCTTCCTAGCTTCAGCTGCAGATTTGATAAGTATGGTTGCATATATTGTAAGGTATATTCACACTGGCTGGTTTTGTCTAAGTGTTTTTCTTTGTTATAAGGGAAGTTTCTATGGTTGGGGTGAAGGGTTGTATTGGGAAATGCTTGTGGTGAACAAAAAGCATCAATAAAACATTAAAAGTGATGGATTTCTAAATCTTTATCAAAGTCATTGATGAAAAATATTAAACAGAAAAAACAAACAAACAAACACAGATTTTCCGTTTCCCCACATTTTCCCTGGGTCACTCCACTAGAGACTTGCTTCCATTTTGAGCCACTAATGAAAACCCTTTGGGTTTAGTCATACAATCAGTTTTGAATCTACCTGATTGTCCTTTATAGTCTAACCCAGGAAAAGCACGAGAGAATTCATTAACATGCTTTGCTGAAATCTAGGTAAGTTACAGCTACAGTATTTCCCTATCCACCAGTCTAGCAACTCTATGAACATAGGAAAGGAAGTGAGGTTCATTTGGCATGATTTATTCTTCAAGTCACTAAGCTGATTCTTTGTGATCACTTCTTCCTTTTCTAGATGATCACAGACCACCTCTTTAATTACACATGCTACGGTTTTATCAGGACTCAACATTAAGCTCACTGGCTTGTAGTTTGCAGAATCTATTTCAGGTCCTCAGTGATGCCAGCCTGGAAACTGAGCTTCTTGAAATGGTGTTAAGCCTCTTGATCCAGGAAGCTGACAAGCTAGAAATGGAGCAAGTGCCCTGTAAATTCAATGTGTCCTTGGTTGTGATGTTCTCTGTTGGTGGGCATGACACTGGTTAGAAGCATGGAAGTAGATGGTCTTGCCATGCTGAATGTGGTGAAAGAGGTCCCCCACCATGGCCTTCACCTTATTTTATATGAATCTGAATCCCACCCTCATGTATGCTATAGAGGTGGAATTTGACCTGTCACAGCCCCTCTTTATTAATGTATAAGAGAAATATAGAAAAGCTTTTGAGATGACCACAGGCATCTATGTGGCAGAGAGTAGACAGTCCTGGACTTGGAGTGAGGAAGACCTGAGTTTGAGTCCTGCTTCAGACACTTATTAGTTATGTGATCCTGGGCAAGTCATTAACCCTCAGTCTGCCTCAATTTCCTCAGTTATAAAGTGGGGATAATAATAGTACCTATCTCACAGGGGCATAGTGAGGATCAAATGAGATGACCCATATAAAGTGTTTTGCAAATCTTAAATTGCTAATATATGCTAGTTATTATAATTTATGATTATTATTATTTATACTAATCAAAGAACATGATTCAGTCATGAAATTAAGTACAGGGGATAGGTAACGCATTTGAATTATCCCAATAGAAACTGTCTTTGTAAGGCTGATGATTTCCTAGGACAAATTTTGTGCTTTGAGAAGTTCTATTTTCATCCTCCAAGTAGGCTAGTAATTGTCATACTTGATTTTGCAACATTCTAGAGTATATCCAGTTTCTTTTTTTTTAATTTAATTTTTATTCATCTTGAACTTAAATACAAAAAGACAAAAAAAGATCATTTCCGTATATACAGCACAACATAAAAAGAGGATTCAATATAAAACCGTGAATTTCCATTTCATACTATTTATTTTTTTTAAAACTATGTAATAAAGACTACACATCATTTTCAAAGATACCCTACTTTTCTGTGCTTCCTTCTAAGTTTTCTTTTGCTCTCTGCTGTGCATTTTTTATTTTTTTCTTCCTCCCTCCCCACCATACCCTAGAGAATGCTACCATTAGACACAAATATATGTATATATGTAAAACCATACTATACATACTTCTATTTATCAGTTCTTTCTCAGGGGTGTGTATCTGATTTCAAAGGGTATTGTGACATTCTCAAAACAAGATTAATAGTAATGAAAAAGAAATTATGTCATATTGTGCTTTGGGGTAGGGTGGAAAAATAGGGAAGGAACTAGAAAAACATCTGGAGAAGAGTCAGATTTTTATCTAAGTTAGTTTTGCAAAGCACTTTTACATATATTTTCCTCCTTTATCTTTAAAACAGCTCTGTAAGGTAGAGAGGTGCTATCACTATTATTACTCCTATTTTTATTCCTATTTTATAGGTGAGGAAAGTAATGCTAAGAGATTTTCTGATCCAAAATCCAACATGCTATTCATTAATGCCTTGAAAATCAGCAGCAAAAGCAGGATCTTTCACCCTACCCCCCCACCCCAAATTTATGAATCACTGATTTAGATGAGGAAAATTCTGATAGAGTACCAATTAAAATTGTTTTTGTGTGCATTGAAATGTTAATTTCTATGTAATCACACCCACTAGAAAAGATTTTATGTTAGATTTCCATCTATTGCACTCATTTTTTTTTCCTTTAGACTGAATCTGTGATTTCATTAGTATAAGGAACCTAAAGGAGTTGCTTGGGGACACAGAGGTTAAATGGATGAATGAATAAATGAATGAATGAATAGGGAAGCATTCATTAATTTCTTATTGTGTGCTAATTAGGATGCTAAACCCTGGACATACAAATACAAAAGCAAGCAATCCCATCTTAAAAGAAGCTTATATTCTAATGGGGGAAACATTACACATGTTTCATGACAGACTACTGAGTGTCAGTAACCAGAGAGTAGCATTTTAGGTGGACATATCCTATATAGGACCAAGGTCCGTAGAGTTGATTTGATCATGGTTCATGGTTCTGGAACTAGAGTGGGACGGGGAGGAGAAGGTTCAAGTATGGAGACAAGGTAAGCCCAGGTCACACAGCCAGCATTTGTCCTAAATGGAGCTTGCACTCAGGTCTTTCTTACTCCAACACCAGTTCTCTATCCTCTGCCATGTTCCCTCTCAATACTCTGTCATATCTATATCTATCTATATCTATATCTATATCTATATATATATTTATCTTGAAATGAGTCTCCTATTTCTTTGGGCTGCCAAGTCATAGCTTGTTGGCAGTGCAAAGGTTAATCACATCACTTCAAGGGAAGAGCTGTTACGATGATTACCCAGCATTAGGGGAAAGTTGTAAATATGTACAGTAAATCCTGTATTAAATTTAGGGTTATTTTAATTATAAGAGCATTAATGACAGCAGGAAGTTTAATGAAATAGCTGACCATGAAATCAGTGTTATCATTTTAATGCATAACAGAGAATATGACAAACTCTGTAAGATTCCTGTTCTCTTTCATGTCTATTACAATTTTCTTCTATTAGCTCCTACAAATAGAAAATTACATGTAAAATTGAGTCTAACCAAATCTCTGTTAAAATCAGACAATCTGATATGGTATTATATAACCACAGTGAAATTTCATTTAATTTAGGAAGGCTTTTTCCTGCTGACTTGAATACTAACTACTTTCCTAGCAACATGTATATAATCTTGAATTTGGCAGGAAATTATCCTTGTGCAGAATAGAAGATCAAGATTTCAACCACGGAATAAAGATGAACAGAAAAAGGAGATGTTGACCTAATTTAAATATCAGAGCACTTTAAAAAGCATCTTCTTGAAATAGTCTGAGAAATATTTACTGTTCTTCTTCACATTACAAAAGAAGCCTCCCCAAAAAGAGATGAAAATGAAAGATTCAGATTTTGCTCATGACAGACTCCGGGCATAGTGAGTCCAAATCTGATTTGTGGTCTCTAGGAAAAAACAAAGCCTTATGAATTGTGTGTTTCATTTCTACTTTGGTGTGTTTTGTTACTGCCATTGCAAATGGGTGTTAGTTTGATGGTCTGCTAATTTCTTAGTCATATGGCAACTGCAGCAAAGCTTTGTAGAATTCATGAAAGATAGTTCATGGTGCTTTAGAAAGGACTATGACTGGAAAACTTTGGAAAAGTTTTAACAGTCTTCTTAACATCTAGGACTTTACTTGTCTGGAAAAATGGTAAAAAAAATAGATTAGTTCTAGATTCTAAAGGGAAATAAAATTTCTTGTCTCTTTTGATTTAAAAGAATGGCTTTCTCAACCCAGTTTTTATATACCCACCTGATGGAACTATTACATAGCCTTCAAGTTCAAATCCAATCCCATTCTTGAAGAACTGACATTCACAAATTTCTAAGCCATCCAAGTCACATCCTTATTCATTCCATTAATATTCATTAAGATCTCCAGGAATGGAGGCAAGATTGCCTCAAGAAACTGAAATAATGGTTGCTAGCCCTGGGCATCATTTCAATAATGACATTCTCTACAAAATACAAAGTACCCATGATAGGCATTGAGTGTATTCCTAGAACAAAATATCTATAGATAGACATAAATGTAGAGATTGAAACATCTCACCTAAATTCGCCCCTCTTCAATACTTCCCTACTTTGTTGTGGGAATCTGGTGTTCTAATCAATGATGTTTGAAATCTTGGAATCATGTTTTCCTCCTCCCTCATTCTCACAGCCATACTGAACCAATTGCTAAAGTCTATAAATTCTGCCTCTGTTGCTAATATCTGTCCCTATCTCTCCATTTATACTGCCACCACCTTAGTTCCAGTCCTCAGCATCTTCTGCCTGGACATTTTGAATAGTACCCTAATTTGTTTCCCAACTTTTCCCCTCTCTAATTGATTTTTCCTACTGCTATCTAAACAATCTTCCCAAGACACAAGTCTGACCATGCCATCCCTTTGTTCAAAAACCTTCAGTGGCTCCCTATCACCTTTAGGATAAAATAAAAACTGCCTAGTCTGACATTTGAAGCCTTCCAACATCCTTCCAACAATCTTTCCAATCTTATTTCACATTATTTCCTTTTAGGCATTCTACAATTCAGTCAAGCTAGACTTAACAGCTGTTTCTGAACGTGACAGACTTTCTCTTGCCTCAGTGTCTTTATGAAGGCCATTCATTCCCTTTGTCTGTAATGCAGTCCTTCATCTCTGTCTTTCATAAACCTAGTTTTCCTTTAAGGTTATTCTTAATGTACCCCTTTCCATATAATCTTGCCTTATCCCCCTAGCTGACAGAATTCTCTCCCTCTTCAAATGTTCTGAGATTATTTTGTCTGGATTTCTTCGTCCTATTTTCTCAGTCTCTGACCTTTTTTGTGTTCATGTTGAACAGTAGTCACCAGTAGAATGTAAGCTCCTGAAGGGCAGGGACTATCTATTTTTTAAAACCTTTGAATCTTTAGTATCTGACACAATGCCTTGTACATAGTAGGTGCTTAATAAATGAACTTTTTGAATTTGAAACATCAGCATGGTATACGGGAAGAAAAAAAAAACTGACTCTGATTCCTAAGACCTAGGTTCAAATCTCTGTAACTCTCAAAATTGCTTCCTGCGTGATCTTGGACAATTCAATTAGGCTTCCTGGATCTCATTTCCCTCACCTATCACCTATCTGGATTTGGTCCAGATGGCCACCGAGGGGCCTTCTAGTTCTAGGTTTATATATAGGATTATATATCCTATATAGACATGTCATATGCTTTCTTTTAAGGTCTAAAGGAACAGGATACAATTCTCTCTTTTCTTTCTTTTGGCCCCCAGCTCTGACCTCTGTGGTGATGGAACTGTGTTCATCGTTGTGCTACTTTCCCTGTCTTCCATACCTCTTTGGAGGGCAGGAGGAAGGGAATAAGGGAACACTTATTGTCAAACATTAAAATAACTGCAACTGTTTCATTTGGAGAGGGAAAGTGAAATATATTCCTTTCTTTACTTCCTGGTAGTCCTGTGAATCTTTCCAAGGCTGTGTGGCCTTACCATGTGTGAAGTATCCAGTGGTCCCCTCGTGGGTGGGGATGGAGGTAGTTTTGAATGTGCTATTGGCTTCTTGTGTCAGGAGTGTCCCAAATGGCCCAAAGCATTGTCTGAAGGCAGCTTCTAGGTCATTTGGGGGCATCCCACAGAATGCCTGCTTAGAAGTGATTCAATGCGTCTGAGTTTGTTTGCTCCATTGCTGATAAAGAATGGGTCAGATAGGGCTCCATCTAGAAGCTGCAGAGAGAATAATAACTTGGGATCACATATCTATCCTTCATTGTTTACTTTAATAGACTGAGAAGCTGGTATTTATGGGAAAGTATTGCCATTGGTTTAGAGCTAAATTGGTTCTTGGAGAAAGAAGGCATTTCTTGGTGAGTAGAGGTTGGGATAGTATATTACTGGGAGACTATTTCAATGGGATCCAGGGGTTCCTGTGTCTATTTCAGCCAATAACATTTTTTTCCCTCAAAACCCCAGTTCTTCCCTGTTGGAATTTTGAAACTCAGCACAAAGGGCTTGTAAGGTTACACAGCCCAGGGGGAGAATGAAGCCAAATTGAATTCTTTAGCTTTATAGTATCTTTACTCTGCTGGAGCTTACACACTGCATTCATTATTTACAACGCTGCAGCATATTGCCCTCTTTCTTGTTCTTAAGTCCCAGATAAGCCATAACTAATACTTAAAGAATTACAAATTCAAAGAATAGACAGCCTAAAATAAACATAAAGATGTTTGCAATTCTCACAGAAAATAACAACCCTATATTGCAGAGACTATCGTCTATAAATATGCCCCTGTGTTCAAGTTCTAAATCTTCTTTAGGAGAAGCAAGTTAGCTAACAGAGTTAATTATATTGTTGTCCTATAGGCTGAATGGAAGGTCATGCAACTTCTTGAAAGGCTTTCTGCAGTTTCCCTGTGTTAGAGAGCTAGTGCTTTCATCATTGGAACAATCAGACCTGCCTTTCTGTAGCCATCACTTCATTACATGCCTTCTGGTACAAGTGGCCCACTAAAATGAAACTGAGCAGTGTAATTGTAATGACTGATCTTGCCCTGCTGGGAAGAGGCAGGGCAATCTAGTTACTTTTTTTTTTTTTAAATTGGAGAGTTAGAGGCCTATGGGTACAGAATGCTGTATATGCTATATATGCTATCAGAGGTCAGTTGTTGGGTCAGTTCACTCTACTTACTTCTTTTTCTTTGTTACAAAGGAAGGCTCACTGGGTGATGGGGAAAGTAAATTAGGAAGTGGCTGTGATATAAAAACAAAGGGAAGAGAAGGAAGAGAGGAAGGAAGGAATGGAGAGGAGGAGGGAGACAGGAAGGAAAGAAAGAAGGAAAGGAAGGAGAGGGAGAAAGTAAGAAAAGAAGGGAGAGAAGGAGAATGGAAGTAAGGAAAGGAGAGAGAGAGAGGAGGAAGGAAGGAAGGAAAGGAGGGAGGGAGGAAGGAGAAAAGGAGGAAAGAAAGGAGAGGGAAGGAAGGAAAGAACAGAAAGATGGAGGGAGGGAGAAAGGAAGGAAATGAAGGAGGGAAGAAAGAAGGAAAAGAAGGAAGGAAAGAGGGGAGAGAAGGAAAGACTTCAGAGGGGGAGGGATGAGGAAAGAAAGGAGGCAGTACTATTGACAATTTATTGGAATCAATGAAGAACAAAGAGAAGCACGATGTTGTGGGGGTCCAATGGTCATTGCTATAAGGGAAGGGATGGGTCATCTTTTATATGATGGTACAGAATCACAGAACTGAAAGAGGCCTTAGAGATCTTCTATCTAATACAAATTACTCATTTTGATACTTAAGTATTTTATCTCAATGACATGTGATTTTTATAGGTAGCTTGCCATAAATCCTTCATAAAATATCTACTCAATGCCTCAGACACCATTCTTTGGTTCTTTTAATATGCCCAGAGGTACCAATGTACCACCCTGAAACTCAGTGTACTGTTCATTCTCACTACATTAACAAGGTGAACTGTTAATTCATCTTGTGTGAAGTGTTAATAAAGCACTTTTGTGCTTATACATGTCCTTGGCCATGTGCAGCAGTCTACACAAGCCCACCATGTGTCTTTCCACCTCCATTAGGACTACTTGTTATTTTGATTTACAGAATCCCCTCTACAACACAGACTTTATGTGCAGGGTGACCTCACTGCCTCTGGAGCCAGTAGATTTCATTTTGGGATAACTCTAATTGTAAAGAAAATATTTCCTTGCACTAAGTCTAAATTTCCCTCTTTATAATTTCCACCCAATGTTCCATAGGAAAAGTTGAAATTTCTTCTTTCTCGTAACATCTCTCCAAATACTTAAAGGCAGCTATCTTGTTCCTCCCCTGAGTCTTCTCTTCTACAGGCTAATAAACAATGAACTTGACTATCCCTCTCTCAGCTTATACTTGGGAAATAACATGGTACAGTTGACAGAGTGTCAGCTGGAAGGCAGGAAGACCTTCAAATCCCATCTCAGATAATTATTAGCTGTGTGACCCTTAGGCAAATTATTTAATCTCCCTGAGCCTCAGTTTTGTCATCTACAAGATGGAGATATAACCAACTTCCCAGAGTTGTTGTGAGGATGAAAAGAGATAATGCACAAAAATTATATTCAGAGAAATTCATGTGCTTTTCAAATATGAAAGCAATATATAAATATCCATTGTTGTAATTATTTGTTCTTGCTAACTTTTCTCTTATTAAATTCATCTCAATGTTTTAATCTGGAAATCTTTGTCAGTGCTGATTCTGTCATTTAATGTTAGCAGGGCTTCCTAGCTTTGTGCCATCTGTAAATTTGATAAGCATGTCATCTGTTATTTCATCAAAGTCATTAATAAAAATGTGAAACAAAACAGGGTCAAGTAAAGATACCTGGGGAATTCTACTTGGAACATCTATCCAAGTTGACATTGAACTACCACAATGATTACCTTTGGTGTTCTGAACAGTTAACCAGTTATAAACTCAACTAATTGTAGCATCATCTAGCCTACACCTTTGAGAGACATACTCTTTTTTTCTTAAAAGGAAAGCTACACATTCATTTTTGTTGTTGTTGTTATTTTGGTGTTGATTTACAGCCATGTACCTAGAGGATATTGGCTTTAAAATGATGGGGTTTTTTTTGGTAAAGAGAGAAGTTTGAGGTAACTAAAAGCACTTTGAAATTTTCCCAATGTGAATACAGTGCAATATTATCCTGAAAGGGCTGGATACAACTTATTGTTCACTTGTAGCACCTGTCTCAGATGTCAGAATGGCAAAAATGGACTTAGCATTATAGGGATAGGGATGAAGGACTGGGCCTGTGATTTCATCAGCACGGAAAGCTCTCACATGTCTACCCCATCTCCTCAAATTACAATCTTAAAGAATTGCCCAGAGCCCTGAGAAATTAAGTGACTTGTTGAGAATTACACAAGCAGTATATGTTGGTTGTATGACTTTAATCCAGGTCTTCTTGACTTTGAAGTCTATTCTTTATCCAGTATATTGTGCTGCCTCTCTATACATATTGATATTCCTTGAAATGTCATCACTCCCCCAATTCATTAACCTCTTCAGTTCCCGTTATCTGCATCTTTACTCCACCTCAGCCAGAGTCAGAGGTGAGACTTGAACTCAGATCTTCCTGGCTAGCTCTCTATCCACTATATGATACTGCCTTGCAGGTCAACAAGATGGCTGTCTTAACATAAGAGTAGGGTTGTTTCCATTACAACTGTATGCCATGGACCATGTAATGAGTGATTTCTCATTCCTTTTATGTTGCCAGTAAGGATGGATGTTATACCAACTTCATTTTATAGATGAGGAAGTTGAGGCCCAGTGAGACGAAGTGATGACCAAATTCACATAGCCAATTAGTGGTAACAGTCAAAATAAATTGCACTCCTACTCAGGTATTCTTTTCACTATATTGTAAGCATAGGTTCAGAGTATAGAAAGGTCTTGGGAGAAGGAAGCTGTCCCAGATGAGGGCTTATTTGAGACGTGCAAATATTCCCTTCATGGTTACTAACTAAAATTTCACCCTTAATGATTCATTCCTTTGTGTTAAACATTACCGTGCCTTGGCAACATCTTTTAGAATGCAAATCTTCCTGGAAGATTAGACCAGTGCTGTCTAACCCAAATAGAAATGGGGACCACTAAACTATGCATAAGGATCCCCACAGGTACACATTGACATAGAAAACCACATATTAACATTACCAAGGTTTTAGTTTTATTTTGAAAAAAAAATTCCTCAATTATTTTGTTAAATATTTCCCAATTTTAATGTAGTTCATCAGCACTAGGAAGTGTTACTCCTCTGCAGTAGACTGCTATTGTAGGGTGATTAAATTCTCAAGGTGATTGGGGACCAGATTTCCCTGGGGAAGGGTACAGTATTGAAAGGGAAGAAAAGGACAGATTAGAGAGTTTAGCAAGCAGCTTACTGGAGCACTCCTGGAAGTTGTACTGAAGCTATCATGATGTTTCTGTGTGTCCCATCTGTGTGTCCCATCTGTGCATCCCAACAGAATAAATCTACTCTAGGTGGATACAAGGAAGTGGTGGGAAGGACTTTGAGCAGTGGCCTCACGTCGATAAAGGCAGATCTTTTCTAAGGATTCTAGCCTTTTCTTTCTGTGTGGGACAAAGACCACTACTCAAATTCAAAACAAAGACTTAGATACCTTGAAAGCAGAAAGGAGTTTATTGCTTTCTCATAAGAAAGGGTACTGCCCCTGGTCACCCTAATGGCTCTGGCCAGGGAGTCCGGGTACAAGTTGGTTACAGAAAGCAAAGCTTATTTATACCTTAACAGGGGTCACAATCTATTCATGAAAATCTTCCCCAGCAACAGAAACAAAGGCGGTTACACAAGTTTGCTGGAAACAAGAAAAGGTGGGAAGTTTTGCAAGGGTAAACAGTTTAGGTTGGGGGTAGGGTTATTCTTTTTGCTACTTAACTTAAAAACAGGGTCTGGGGGGTTTTGACAAGGTCAGAAGGGAGTGTGTTTCAACAATACAATTAGAAGGCCATCTACAACAGGTGCCTCCAATTTCTCTCCTCCCACTCTCTTCTTAACCTCTTACTATCTGACTTCTGACCTTATCATTTAACTGAGACAGCTCTCTTCAAATGACCAGTGATCTCCTAATTGCTGTCCTTTGTGAGAACTATTAACAAGAATTATTAACCCTTTGAGGAGGCTTCACTTCTGAGAGATCATCTCTCACACTTCCCTTGAAAGGATCAGGCCATATGTGGTCTTGTCTTACTGTAGCCCCTGGTGAACTACAGACCTTACTGTTCTATTACTTTTGCTAGCATGGAGAGATGTAGGATGTCCCAAAAGTCTTAGTGCCGCAGGGAGTGCACTAAGTCTTTTAGGACACCTTGTATTTCAGGAATCGACATAAATAAAATTTAATTTTAGCTAAGATTAAAACAGTGTGAAAGGGATCCACTCTGCTCAACCTTCTTCCACTCTGCTGCCCAACCAAAACAAAATCAGTCCCATATAAAAATTGACAGAATGCCATCTAGAGTAGGGTTCCCACAGGGTTTCTCTTCACTCTTTCCCCTTTCCAATCAATTGGGATGTTCCTTGGAGATGTCACCTAACTTCTTTATTATGATCTTTTATGTAACTGTCTAATGTGTTGGCAGAGAAAAAGCAAAGATTTTTAAGATAAGATGCTCTTAATGAGAAAGAAATGAACAAAAAGAAAAACAAAACAGAGCTCTAGCAATATCTTTACCTTGGAAAAGTAAATGATGACAAAGCTATCTCTCTACGCATAGTATCTATTTTTTTTTGAATTGTTTAAATTGTGTTTGACTCTCTGTGACCCCATTTGGTGGGTTCTTGGCAAAGATACCAAGTGGTTTTCCATTTCCTTCTCCAGCTCATTTTACAGATGAGGAAACTGAAGCAAAACTGGGTTAAGTGACTTGTCCAGGATCACACAGCTAATACGTGTCAAAGGCTGGATTTGAATTCAGATCCTCCTGACTCCAGGGCTAGTGCTCTATCCACTGCACCACCTAACTGCCCATATATTATCTATCTATCTATCTGTAATTCATATATTTCTTTCATTTGTCTCTCTGATTAGATTATAAGCGCCTTCAAGGCTGGGAGCTCTTTTGCCTCTTTTTGAATCCCCAACACTTAGCAAAATGCCTGGCACATAGTAGGTGCTTAATAAATGTTTATTAATCAACTGACAACACATACTTACAGTTACAGTCCCACACACTGAAGAGGAGAGGTAGATTGTTATTTTTTCTTTTCCTATAGTTATATTTTTGGGGAAGGCTGATTTTATGTTGATGTGTATCTCCTCCTTCCTTCCCCTTCATACCTTTGGCTTGGAGAAGATGTTAGAAGGCAACTCCCCATCCCCACTCCCACCCACCCCCCACCCCTCCCCAACACAACCCGAGAAGGGAATAAGCATTTATATAGCTCCTGTGAGCTAGGCACTGTGCTAAGTACTTTACAAATGTTATCTCATTTGGTCCTCACAACAGCCTTGAGAGGTGGGTGCTCTTATCATCTGCATTTTATTATTGAGGGAACTGAGGCAAACAAGTGGTTAAGTTTACACAGCTCGTGTATGAAGTCATTTGAATTCTAGCCTTCCTGACTCCATGCTGATTGTGCTATCTACTACATCCCCAGCTGCCTACACACACACACACACACACACCATGCATGTATACATGCACATACACACATGCACACACACAGAGGCTTAGGAGCTCAAAGGCAGATAGACACTAAACATTTATTAAGTGTTTATTTTGTGCCAGGCACTGTGCTATATGCTGGGGATACAAATAGTCAAACAATAAAGAAAGAAAGCCCTTGCCTTCATGGAACTCACATTCTAAAGGGGAAAGATAACAAATGAAAAAGAGCTGGAAAGGAGATAGGGAGAAGATACCTGCACCGAGGCATGGGTCGCACCCGGACGAGGGTCAGAAGTCTAGCCAGGAGGGCAATGAAACATGTCTAACCTGGGTACATCAATAAAATGGATGAGCTGGCAGAACTCACCGGTGAGAGAAGGGGGCCAGCGTGCCTAATGTATGCCTCTGTTACATATGCTAACCAGTGACTCAGAAACACTAATTAGACTTATACTTCTCAATGCATGTTGTTCAGTCATGTCCAACTCTTAGTGACCCCATTTGGGGTTTTCTTGATGAAGAAACTGGAGTGGTTTGCCATTTTCTTTTCCAGCTCATTTTACAGATGAGGAAACTGAGGCGAACAGGGTTAAGTGACTTGCCCAGGATCACACAGCTAGTAAGTGTCTAAGGCTGGATTTGAACTCAGGGAGAAGATTTTTCCTGACTCCAGGCCCAGCTCTCTATCCACAGTAAAACTTCATTAATCAACATATGCAAACAATACAAACATCAGCCACCTCTCAAAACAAACCACCAACCTTCTTTTCAAAGCCCCTTTAAGCTCTTTTTGTACCAGAGCAAAGTTAAAATCTTTCAAAGGCAGCTGTGTCTGCCTCTGAATCGATCCTCTGGGTAAGTATCTGTCAATCATCCCTGCCCCCAAGGGCACACTGACTGCTCAAGTTTCAAGTACAGGCAGTGCATGAATTCTAGTCAGTTGGGTCCTAGGAGCAGGTTGAAGGCCTTTGGTGAGTTCCATACAGTTTTTAGGTGTAGTTTCAGTTTATTATATAACTACTGATAAAGTTGCTTTGAATGGTTTTCCATTGCTAGCCTGTCCAATCAGAGGGTCCACTTGTGCTTATCAGTTGTTTAAGAACACACACATATATTGTTTCTTACGTAATACCACACAAGTGATTATCTTTTTATTGAAAACTTACTCAAAACTATTTATTCATAAAATAGAGGTTTAAAATAAAATATAGAGCCTAGTATGCTAAGTCGACACATTTATTCCTACTGTCTCAGTAAGGCAATAAAGCATCTTTACTATAGCACAATGGAGAGATATTCCATGGGAAAATGGTCTCAGACATTGAGGGAAGTTCCAGAGTGAGAAGATAGCTGAGTTATGGCGGCCAAGTCCAGAGAGTCAGGAGCACAGCTGGGAAAGGAATGAAAGCCCTCATGTTGGTCAAACTAGTTGTTGTTCAATCATTTTTCAATCATATCCAACTCTTCATGACCCCATTTGGGGTTTTCTTAGCAAAGACACTGGAGTGGTTTGCCATTTCCTTCTCCAGATCATTTTACAGATGAGGAAACTTAGTCAAACAGGGTTAAGTGACTAGGGTCACATATCTAGTGTCTGAGGCCAGATCTGAACTCAGGAAGTTTAGTCTTTCTGACTCTAGTCTCAGCACCACCTAGCTGCCCTAGGTCCAACTGGACCTGGGAAAAATATCTGAAGTGCTCTTTCCTGTCTATATGTAAGTAAGATGAGGATCTTCCATGACACTCTTAATTTTTATTACTGCGGCAGCTATTTGATTCAGACCATAGAATTCTGGACTTTGGGATCAAGAAGACCCAAGTTCAAATCTAACCACAGACACTTAGTAACTGTATGACCCTGGACAAGTCAGTTAACCTGTGTCTCAATTTTCCCATCCATAAAATTAGGAAAATAATAGCACCTACGTCTCAAGGTTGTTGCAAGGATCAAATGAGATGGCATAGGTAAAGTACTTTGCAAGCCTTAATGTGCTTTACAAATACTAGCTATTACTGATGTTACTGATTACTCACTTCTATTCCCAATATTCTCATTGTGTTCTTGCCTTCTCATGACCTCAGTCATGTGTATCTTTTTCTTCTTTGTGTTTCTATTGACTTCAGAGTCGCTATTATGAGTTGTTAGAGGACAGTTTCTAAATCAAGCTAGGCAGCTGATTGAGTTAATTCTTGTTTGAGTGAACAGTGATTTGCATGCTTGCCTGTAAGCTGTTTTCCTAAAGCAATCAATGGATATTTTAATTCTGTGTAATAGGGACCAGCCAATGAGTTCCCAGCCCTTAGAAGCACATGCAGCATGTTTAGCCTCATGCAGTCCCTATGTGGACTTTGGAATATGCACAGGTAGTCTGTGGCCATTTCCTTTACTTTATTATGTAGTGAAGAAAGGGCTACTTTGATGGGTTCCTGAACCAGAACTGAGGACACATACAAAAGATGCCCAGTGGGGCAATTTCAGTCTCTCTTTACTGTCAGTGATCAAGGGAAGATACGCTGGAAACCTTTTGTTGGGGAGATAGGCTCTGGCATTTCCCACCGAGGCCTACCTTTGGCCTGTGAATACGTGGTGTCTTTGTTCTTTATCTCTTTGTGTTTGTCCTTTTTAAATTTTAGGTGAAAGAGCCTTGGGGATGGCTATGACCTCGTGAGCTTTGGAAGGTTGGAGGAGCAGGGGTTCAGTGACAGATATTTATGCTTGAATTTGCTGACAGCCAAGCACATAAGGTGCCTGCACATTTCTGAGGATCAGGAGACAGCCCCTCTGAGAAACCACCATGGACTCATTGGAGTGATACATACAGTAAACTGTGTGGGAGAAATGTCTTATAGCAATAACTTTAAGCTTGAATCCGCTCTTCCTAGGAACTGAGGTGGAATAGAGGAAAGTGTGCTTTTGTGTGTTGGGAGTAAATGTTTTTTTAATTCCTGTTCTTGCTATGTCTTTTCAATAAATAGCCCTTTGTAAAGCCTAATCAATATTAATTGGTTAAATGATACAAAAGTCCTAATTACTGGGTCAATCACTGATATAAAATAGATATTAATTCTAACTGATGATTGATATTGGGGATAATACACCAGAATTGGGGCTTGTACTGATAGCATAAGAAGAAAGACACCCCTAAACCTTCAGGGGTATCCTCTAGAACCCTGAGAGGGAGATGTCACCAGCCAGCCATTCTCTAGGATGGTGATCTTATTCAATGTGATTGGAGTTGGGATGAGTATACCTAGAGGTAAAGGCTACATCTGTAAGCCTATTAAATTTACAAATCTGTTTTTGAAAAAAGACATAGGGGGGTGAGAATAGTTGAGTACAATCTGCTGAGACACACTACTGCCCAAGGGCCATTTTACTCCCCTACATTTACTCCATAATTGAACTACACTGGCCTATTTCCCAACTCCATGACTTTGCATTGACTATTCCTTGTTCCTGGATGCTGTCCCTTCTCCCTTCTGCCTCTTAGCTCTCCTGGACTCTATAAAGACTCAGCTCAAATCCCACCATATACATACATACATATAGATGTCTATGTATATATGTGTGTATATGTATATATATACACACACACATACACCTATGTGTCTATATATACATATACATACACACACGTGTGTGTATATATACATGTATCTATATACACACACATACATGTTGCTGTTCATCTGTTTCAGTCATGTCTTACTCTTTGTGGACCTTTTTGGGGGTTTTCTTGGCAAAGATACTGGAGTGGTTTGTCATTTTCTTTTCAAGCTCATTTTATAGATGAGGACCTGAGGCAAACAGGGTTAAGTGACTTGCCCGGGGTCACACAGCTATTAAGTGTCTGAGGTTAGATTTGAACTCAGAAAGGTGAGTCCTCCTGATTTCAAGTCCAGTGCTCTCTCCACTGTGCAACCTAATTCTTTCTGTGTATATACATATATAGATACATATATACATATACATACACACACATACATATGTATAAATTTTTTTAGGTTGTCTTTCATTAGAATGTAAGCTCCTTGAGGGTAAGGACTGTGTTTTTCACTTTCCTTTGTTTTCCCATTGCTTAACCCAATCCCTGGATCATATTAAGGACTTTATAAATGATTGTTGGATGAATGCCAAAATTGCCAAAGACAAAAGATCCCAAGTTTATGAGATCATGGCTTATGTGTGGCAGAAACAAATGGTCACACAACAGTGTGAGTCAGAGACAAGATTGAATCTCAGTCTTCCTGACTCTAAGGCTACCCTGTACCACATTGCCCCACAACACTTCCTCCTAGTTGTTCTCTGAATGATCTACAACCTATCAATGTCCTTAAACTATGTCACTCAGAATTGAGCACAATACTTCTGATGAATGTCTAACTGTAGGATAGGGCAGAGGAACTATCACTTCCTGATTCCTCTAAGTTTTGCCCCTCAATGAAATCCAAGATCTCATTAGCCTTTTTTTGAGTGCCTCTTCACACTGCTGATATAGTGTGCTTTCACTCCACTAAAATTCTCCTATCTTTTTCAGACAAGTTAGAATTATAGGATCATCAGATTTAGAGGCAGCTGGGTGGTACAGTGCATGGAGCTCTAGACCTGGAGTTAAGAGACATTTACAGATCTTTACTAGTTCCCTCATCTGTAAAATGGGGATGATGATAACAATGGTATCTATCTCCCAGGGTTGTCGTGAGGATAAAATGAAATAATATTTATAAAGTGCTATATAAATGCTAGCCATTATTTCACGGGATTTATCATCTAGTGCATTCCCCTTCATTTTATAAAATGAGGAAACCGAGACCCAGAGAGATAGTAACTTGCCTAAGGTCAAACAGTTAGTAAATATCAGAGCCAGGATTTGCAGATATTAACTCATAAAAAAAAAATTGTTATGTACTGGGCAGAGTGCTCCAGGCCTAGGGTACAATTTAAGTGTGAATGAGAAAGGCATAGTTCTAAATTGATTTCAAGAAGGTCTGGAACAGGTCAAAGATCCAGCCAGAGTGCTTTGATCAATCAATCGTTAAACATTTATTTTTCCTTTCCTGACTATAGCTAGCAAGTCTCTGAAAGTAATAGAGAATTATCAGAAATGTAGAATTTTAGAGTTGGAAGGGTCCTTTAAGGATCATCATAAGTGTCAGTGATTGTGTACTCTTTTCTCTTTATCTGCTTCCCTCTGTACTTTCTTACCGGTTCTGCATTTCTTCTGCTTTTCAGAGATTTTCCCTGGTTCCTACTAATTTTAGTAGTCAGGACTTTGCTAAGAGTATTCTGACTTTGGCTACATTGTCGAGGGTTAGGAGCAGAGCCCAGTGATAAAGTGGTTTGAAAAATCAGACGATGGGGAGAGATGAAAGGAAGTGGGATGATTCTGCCCGGAGCAGATAAGACTGAAGGACAATTTAATAACTATTCTCAAGTATATGAAGAGCTCTTACACAGAAGATGGTGACCAGCTGCTCTCCACTTCCTCTGAGGGCCAAAAAAAGCAGAAATTTTTTTTAAAGTACAGACTGAAAAATTTTGATTAGACATAAGGCAGAATTTCCAGACTATGCTTTCGAAAAATGGGACCAGGGTCAAGGAGAATACAGTCAAATTATGAAAGTGGTAGCAGAGAGAAAGAAAGAACAGGAGAGATATGAGGATGATCCTGGGTAAGTCACTTTACTCTCTGCACCTCAGTTTCCATTCCTTGGTGGGTTGAATTTGATAGTTTAAGTTATCCTTCTTTTTCTAAATTATATAATCCTATGATAATATTCAGAAATGGAACAGAGTAGGAATACAAAAGGAAAAGAAAGTAGGAGCCCCAAAAGAAATGATGCTTTCTGAAAGTTCAGTAAGAAAAACTTATAGGCTCAACTGAATTAGACAGATTCCTTTAACAGAAAAAAAGAGATAGGACATATATCCATTTGTGAATATGCTCAAGGCATAGAGAAAATAAGGACTTCTCTATGATTGTAATGATTCTCATGCAAGATGGGATCCAGAAATGTACTGTCCCAGAGGCCTGGGATGCAAATGTCTCAGAAAGAAGCTCTGAGAAATAAGAAGGAAAAAAAAAATCAAAGTCTTAAAGAATAAGCTACTTCATATCCACTAACTGAGAAAAGGCAGGATGATGAAAAATTGAAATCTTTTCAACATCTTAATTTACCAGAAGGCTTTGCTACACCAAATCAAGTGAAGTATTTATGATACTCTTTTCTCTCCCCAAACCATGTCTCTTCTTCCTAGTCCCTTCCTACTATACCCTTTTTCTCCTTTTCTTTTCTTTCACTTCTCTTTGAACCATCATCCCTTTCTTTCTTGGACCCTCTTGTCTTCTCAGAGGATCATAGATTTAGAGCTGGGAATGACTTTAAAAATCTTGAAGTCCAACTCACCTATTTCAGAGATCAGGAAACTGAGGCCCATAGAAGTTAAGAGACATTCAGAGTCACATAGCTAACTAGTTTTTGTTTGTTAGTTTATTTTATTTTTTCAATGAATGAAAATATACTTTGGCTCCCACTTCCACCCCAAAAATATTGAAAAAGAAAGGAAAATAAAACCCTTGTAACAAATACATATAGTCAAGCAAAAACAAATTCCCATATTGGCCTTTGACCATATATATCTCAAAATGCACCCTGAGTTTATCACCTCTCTTAGGAAGTGGGCAGCATTTTTCATTAGGAGTCTTCTGCAATAGTAGCTGGTCATTACATTGATAGAGTTCTAAATTCTTTCAAAGTTGTTTGTCTTTACAATGTTGTTATTGTCTTCTCCTGGTTCAAAACACTCCACTCTGCATCAGTTCACATAATTCTTCCTAGTTTTCCTGAAACAATTTTCTGAAACATATTCGTAACATATTCTGAAACATAATTTCTTACAACGTGATGGTATTCCATTGTATTCATACAGCATGATTTGTTCAGACATTCTTCAACTCATGAGCACACATTTAGTTTCCTTTTTTTTTTTGCCACCACAGACAGAGCTACTATAAATATTTTTCTACAAGTGTCCTTTTCTTCTTTCTTTGATGTCTTTGGGGTATAGATCTAGAAGTGGCATTTCTGGGTTAAAGATTATGCACAGTTTAATAGTTTTTTGGGGGTATAGTTCCATATTGTTTTCCAGAAGAGCTGGGCCAGGTCAAAGACACATCAACAGTGCATCAGTGAATCAATCAGTAAACACTTATTAAGTGCCTATGTTGTGCCAGGTGCTGTGCTAATCACTAAGAATACAAAAAGAGGCAACAGACAGTCCTTGCCCTCCAGGAGCTTACAATCTAATGATGGAGACAACATGCAAACAAATACAAAGCAAGCTTTATACAGGAAAAATAGGAAATCATAAACAGGGTGAAGGCACTAGAATTAAGAGGAGTTGGGAAAGCCTTCCTGTAGAAAATGGGATTTTAGCAGGGACTTACAGGAAGCTAGAGAGGTCAGTAACTGGAGAGGAGGAGGGAGAATATTCTAGGCATGGGGGACAGTCAGAGGAAAATGCCCAGAGACTAGAAATGAAGTGTCATTTCTGGAACAGTCAGTAGACCAATATCACTGGATTGAAGTATACATGGCAGGGGATAAGGTGTAAGAAGACTGGAAAGGTGGAGGGATCTAGGTTATGAAGGACTTTGAGTGCCAAATAGAGTATTTTATGCTTGATCCTAAGGTGATAAGGACCCACTGGAGTTTATTGAGCAGGGGAGTGACAAGGCCAGGCCTTTGCTTTAGGAAAATCACTTTTGGTAGCTGAATGAAGGATGGATTGAAGTAGGGAGAGATTTGAAGCAAGAAGATCCACCAGCAGCATGGAGTAGTCTCATAACAAGGTTATGAGGGTCTGCACTAGAGTACTGGCAGTGTCAAAGGAGAGAAGGGAATGTTATATGAGAGATGATGCAGAGGTGAAACTGACAAGCCTTGGTGATAATTTGGATATGGGAGGTGAGGGATAGTGAGGAACTGAAGATTAACTTCTAAGATGAGAACTTGAGGGACTGAGATGATGGTGTTGCCCTTTATAATAACAGGGAAGTTGGGAGGGAAGAAGGGTTTAGGTGGAAAGAAAATAGTTCAGTTTTGAACATATTTATTTTAAGACATGTATTGGACATCTAGTTTGAGATGTCTGAAAGAAGTTGGAGATACAAGAGTAGAGGTCAGCAGGAGAAGTTGAGATAGGCTAGATATATTTGAGAATCATCAGCATAGAGAGAGTAATTAAATCCATGGGAGCTGATGAGATTAATGAGTGAAGTAATAAAGAGGGAGAAGAGAAGATGCTCAGGACTTAACCCTGTGGGATACCTCTGGTTAGAGAGCATTATCTGCATTAGGATCCAGCAAAGGAGATTGAGAATGGGTAGTCAGATAGGTAGGAGGAAAACCAGGAGAGAGTAGTGTCCTGAAAACCTAGAGAGAAGAGGATATCAAGGAGGAGAGGGTGATCAACAGTGTCAAAGGCTGCAGAGAGTACATGAATGTACGTGTTTTCCCATAATGGAACGTGTTGTCACATTAATAGGACAGTTCAGGCAAGAGGAGGTTTTTTGGGGAAAGAAAATGGGTTCTGTTTTGGGCATGTGTAATCTTCGTTTCAAGTCAAACCTTTAACATTTTGCATAACTCTCTTACTTGATGGAGAAAATGGTGACTTGATGCTGCATGTCTGTGTAAGGGGTAGGGTTGGTAGGAGAGCTCTTGGAGAGTAGAGACATTCTGGGTTGTTTCTTTGAGAGAGACACATGTAGTTCCAAACTCTCTTTGAGGAGATACTGTGGAGAGAGAGGGAAGATGTAAGAAAGTGGTAGAAATGTAGCTCATATGGCACCTCAACATGTCCCTAATTTCCAGTCTGGATCTCTAGAGACTTTAGGGAATTTTCCCTTGAGTGAGATCAGGGTCTCCCTCTTGGTTTTTGTATATTTTCTGGTATATTCTATACTGTAGAACTTCGATTGCTATTTGCTATTTTGGATAAATTTGGAAAAATGAGTTTACTTGATATTCACTCTTGGTGATGGTCTTTTGTATAAATTAGCATCTAGTGGGAAGAAATCAAGTCTGTGAGTATAAGCTTGGACTATCCCCCTCCCCTTTTAAGTGATAGTGGTCAGGAAAATGGCTTGAAACTAAAATGTATGCCTTTCTGTCAGCAACATTTACAGGAGCAGATAGATATAATTCTAGTCTGGCACCCCTTTCTTTCAGAGAAGAACAAAGACCTTGTGGTCCCCTTTCCTGCTTCTCTCCAGGCTTCCTTGTAGAGAGATAGGAAAGATTCTAGAGACATCATCTATTCCTCCCAAAGGTCTGTATTTTGACACTCCATGTGGACATATACATTTTATATAGACAGGACACATGTTACAAAGGACTGGCTTATAAGCATACACAGTGTACTGTATATACTGCCAACAAATGTGGTTGCTTGTTGAGCCTGCTTCTAGGAAATTAAGGCTTTTCCTTCTTCTGGAAGCCCTCTTCTGAATATTCTTCAAGTTACTGATGACTTCCCTAAAATTCAGTGCCCAAAATGCAGTACAATCCTTTAGATCTACTGACTAGGGCAAAGTGCAATGGGATTATGACTGCTTCATTACAGTATGCTATATCTTTCTTAGGAAGACTTTTGGTTGATTCATATTGAATTTATAGTTCATGAAACCCCCTTGAGATTTCTCATATGAGCCACATCTTGCACTTTTCCACCATCTTATACATGGTAGTAAATATGTCATATAATGGCCAGCCTACTTTTTGCCTTGTCTCCCCTGACTCTAATAGGTGCTCATCTATTTTACCTTATCTTGCAGGCCTCCACATTACCTTCTGACATGTCCTCACCATTGCCTTAATCTCTTACCACTTTCACCCCAATAGACATTTGAACTCCATCTCCCGGATATTTTTGCTGTGGTAGGTGAGCTTTTTGCCTTATCTTTCCAATTTGAATTGTCTTAGGAAGTCTCTGAAGATCACCTGGCAGAATAAGATACCAGACACTGAGGTCCTTTCTTGAATTAAACTGCCAAGCGTTCAAACTCTACTGCATAAAGCGCAACTCCAATGGGTTGGCCACATTGTTCAAATGCCAAATGTAGGCTTACCAAAAAGACTATTTTATAGAGAACTCACACAGGGCCAACACTTACATGGTAGTCAAAAGTAACAATGCAGGGTCTCTTAAGAGCGATGCAATTGATTGCGTGACATGGGAGACACTGGCACAGGACTGCCTAGCATGGTGTGCCCACATCAGAGAATGTGCTGTGTTCTATGAACAAAGCAGAATTAAAGTAGCTCAAAAGAAACACGAGATGCACAAATTTAGATAATCCACCCCAAATGTTCACACGGACTATTTGTGCCTGACCTGTAGCAGAATATTCCAAGCTCATATTGGTCTGATCAGCCACAGTTGGACACACTGTAACTTGACTCTAGCACAGTGATGTCATTTTGGTCATCTTCGAGAATGAAGGACAACAATGAGACCATTATGCTACTTCCTGTGGTCTTTTCACCAGGTCTTCTTCGCCTAACCTTTTTCAGCTCCCTTTTTTGTTTTGTCTTTTGCGGTTAGAATATAAGTTCCTTGAGGGTGAGGACAATCTTGCTTTCTTGTATTTCTTCTCAAGCACTTAGCACAGTGTCTGCCAACCTAGATAGCCTGGCACCTAATAAATGTTTTCATGGTTCCTCTCTCTCTCTGTTGCTGTGTCCATCCTCTTTCTCTCTCTCCCCCATTTCATTCTGCCCTTACTCCACCTCTCTTACTCTGTACATTTTGTGTATGGAGTATGCATACTCCATCCTTGGAGGAGGTTGTTATTGTGAATTACTTCTTTAAAAGCCCGAAACAGTTCTGTATATTTTGCATGTTCTAATATGATTTTAAATAGCCCCCAAAGGCAAAAAAGGTTAGACATTCTATAAAAATAGAAATTATATGAAAAGCAAGTAATCTTAGGGTTTTTACTGTCCCTGGTGTGATAATCTTGATACCTCTACTCCTACATCAATAAGGGACAGGATTGACCTGCAGGCCTTTGCCTGCCTTGTGGCTAGGATGAGTACCTACAGGCCCAGGGTTTCACGTACCCAGCAGGAAGCAGGAGACAGAGCAGAAAACAAACAGTTTCTATTGTAGGAACAGAGTTCAAAGCAACTCTTTTGCCTTTCTTGTTGACACTGGCTTCCTGGACTCTAGACCCTGCCTGCCAGCCTTCTTAAGACCCAGGATACCTACTTTTTCCTCCCTGTCTTAGCTAACCCCACTGAACTTTTTTCCTTTGCCTTTCTAGATTTTAAAATTCTCCAAATCCATCATGTTTTGTTCTAATGACCCCCTTTTCAGTCCTGTTCTTTTGCTATTCATTATCTGACATGACATCCCTGTGGTCTGAAAATCCTTGCACTTGCTAGGATGGAGGCATTTGCAAATGAATTTTTTTTGAAGGGGTTAGTATACATGATAGGTCTTATAATTAGGGGAAAACTTGTAATTGCAGCTGCCATTTGAGGAAAGATTAGGTTTTAATTTAAGTTTATAGGTTTAGTCCTTGAATGGGCCTTGGAGATCTTCTTGTCTAATGCTTTCACTTAATAGATGGAAAAAATGAATCCCAGAAATCTTAAGGGACTTATTCAAATGATAAAGATACAAAGACAAAAGAATGACACAGATAAGTAGTAAGGACAGAGATGAGATTTGAAGCTCTGTCTTCTAATTGCACCTGAGCATCGGGTGCGCATTCTACTCCTGCACCACATGGTAAATAATGATGAGAAGGGCTTTGATCCATAGCCATAAGAGACTAGATAGGCCCTAGGGAAAGAAGCCAATAAGTATAATTTTTAAAAAAGTTAATATTTATTTTTTCCCAATTACATGTTAAAACAATTTTAACATTCTTTCCCCAAATTTTGAGCTCCAAATTCTCTCCCTCCTTTCCCCTCATTGAGAAGGCAAACAACTTGATATAGGTTATACGTGTGTAATCATGAAAAACACATTTCCACATAAGTCATTCTGTGAAAGAAAACACAGACAAGCAAATATAAAAATTAAGAAGATTTAGGGCTCTTGATTGATATTGAGTGACAAAGGACTTTGACACCTAAAATGAATCTCTTTGCCTCTGAAATTTCAAGACTCTAAGCAGCAGTAATAATAATAGCTATATTACTCAAAGTCCTTTTTTTTTTCTTTTTGTGGTAGAGGGGTAGGCAATCGGGGTTATGTGACTTGCCCAGGGTGACACACCTAGAAGGTGTTTGAAACCAGAATTGAACTCAGATCCTCCTGACTCCAGAGCTGATGCTCTGTCTACTAGCACCCCCTAGTTTCCCCCTTAAAGTCTTTTTCTCACAACAACCCTGACAGGTAGGTAACTCAGGTATTTGCTCCATTTTCCAGATGATGGAATTGAGTTTCAAAGAAGTTAAACAGTTTGTTCAGTATCACCAAGCGAGCACAGAGTGAGGATATGAATCCAGTTCTTTCCTGTTTTTAAGTCACAACTCACTGAGAGACGGAGTAGAAGCTTTGGAAGAAGTGAGTATAGACCCCCATACGAGGTAAGTGAAAAAGTGAAATAAGATCATAGAGAGGCAGAAGGAGGATGAGGTGGGGGGAGCATTGGGCTTGGAATTAACAATGCCTGAGTTCAAATCCAGTCTCAGAGATTTACCAATTGTATGACACTTAACCTCTGCCTCAATTTCCTCATCTATAAAACGAAAAGATTAGATTCAATTGCCTTCAAAGTTCCTTACAGCTCTAAATCTATAATCCTAAAATCAAGTTGGAGACTCATAGAAATTATTAATGCTGTCAGAAAAAGTATCATAAGGTATTCAGGCAATTTTATTTCCTTCAGTCTAGTGTAATGATTTTGTTATTCATCTTCTAGAAATCTGCTTACCCAATTCACAATCATTAATATTTTTTAAGAGGCATGAATTTAGATTGTTTGGACAGAAGAACTTGAAGCATGAGCTAATCTTCGCCTCTTAGACCACTGAGTGTACAGAGAATGCTGAACCTCTAGGCTTGAGCTCTGAAAGTGAGGCTTTCCCTCCTGCGTCAGGATAGGAACCTGAAGGATTCAGATTCCCAGGCATAAGCTTCCTGGTCTAAGCCAAGCGTATAAGGAAGTTTTGTTGTTCAGTTGTGTCTGATTCTGTGACCCCATTTGGGGTTTTCTTGGTAAAGATCCTAAAGTGGCTTGACATTTCCTTCTCCAGCTCCTTTTTATAGATAAGGAAACTGAGGCAAACAGGGTTAATTGACTTGCCCAGGGTTACACAGCTAGTAAATGTCTGAGGCTAGATTTGAACTCAGAAAAATGAGTCTTCCTGACCCATCTGTGACACAACACTCTATCCACTTTGTCACGTAGTTGCCCCCTATAAGGAAGTTATGCCTAGCCAATTCAACTCTATTTCTGGGGCACAAATACTACCCCTGAGAGGAGCATGTTTATTTTTTTGTTTTTTATAAACTCAGATTCTTTGAATTAACTTCTTTGGGGTTAGGTTGAGTAGAAAACCAATGTGGCATTGTTTTTTGTTTTTTTTTTTTTCCAGATCCTGTTTACCATCCTAGGAAATACTTCCCAGTGGTCATATTCTCTGATCAAAGGCCACAGTTTTATGTTTGCTGCCACTGAATTAGGATGGCTTTATGAAACTCGACTACTAGAAATTTATTAACTCTTCATTATAATTATATTTTTGCTTGTTGGTTCGCTGCAGTTGGGTGGTGGTGAGTACCTCAGGGCATATAAAACAAATCCCAGGACATGGACAGTGGAGATACAATTACGCTCAAAGTCTAGTTGGTAGTTTTTAATCTGAAGTAGATCTCTTGATAAAAATTTCAGGCCCTATGTGGATAAGAAGAGATTTGTTTTTCCAGGCCCCAGCATAGTTGATGTAGTCATATGATATAACTGTGAATGATGAAGTTAATGTGCTAATAAGGTGTTAATATTTTGTTATCCCTTTTTAAAGTATGGACACAGCTCTATCAATCATAAGGGAGCAAAGTCTGATATACGAAAATTATTAACAAGAATAATAGCTAGTATTTATATGGTTTACAAAGTGCTTTACATACATTATCTCATTTGATTTTCACAATAATCCTGTGAGGAAGGTGCTGTAATTATGATACCCATTTTACAGATGAGGAAATCCAGACTGAGAGAAGATAAGCAACTTGCCCAGGATCACACAGCTATCTAGTAAGTGTCTGAGGCAGGATTTGAATTCAAGACTCCCTGACTCTGAGTACAACACTATTCATTGAGTCATCTAGCTGCCAATATTAAGAAGACCCTTAACAGAGATAGAGTGAAATCTAGCCTCAGACCAACCACGGATTAAAACTCCCATGCCTATACCAGAAGGTAGCATCAGCAGAATTGTTTTTCTTTCCCTTCCCAGCTCCCATTGACCATGGGATCCAGCCACAGTGCTTTATCCCATTCAGAAACTGAAGAGTCAGTTTGAGGGAGTTCAACGAACAATCAGGGGAATAGATAGACCCATTCCAAATAGATGCAGATAAAAAAAGGTAGTCACTCAGTGGAGAAATCATCTTCCAGGAGTGGGATCTCACAGAACACGAGAAGGAATGAGTCACCAATTTGTAGGAGTATCAGTCTTGTCAATAGATGGTGGGGCTAACACAGAGGACAACAGCAGTACCAGCGGGAAGACGTTGCCTTAGTCATGTATTCCCAACACATTCCTCACTACCACTGATCTCTAAGTTTGTTTCTACTCTGTCAACGGACACGTTCTTAAATCTAGACAGTCAACAAAACAAAGAGTGACAACAAAACAAGATCTGATTTTTAGTGTTTGCCAATTTCCTAGCTGAAAATGTTCATATCAAAAATTTAACAGTCAGCTCTTATGAGATTCAAGCTCACTCTAGGTCACTCCTGGCTCCCTTCTATCCTGGGGTGGTATGTTGGGAAAAGAGGTGGATATCTCAAGAAATTGTGCAAGGACATGGAAACTATCAGAACTTCTAGTTTCATTTTATTGTTTTGCTTTGTCTCACATCAGGGTAAGTCTGGCTTGATTGAAAGATTTGAGAGGGGAAAATGAAATGCAGTGTTGGCTTCCTATGTCAGGGTAGCATTCCTGGTTTAGGACAATCCCTTTCTTAGGAGATTTTTAGGACAAAAAGCCATCACTGGAATTGGGTATGCCTTATTTTTTTAAAGTCCTTGGCCCTCCCTAGCCTGGTGCATCCTCATGGAATTAATTTTTCTCATAGGAACATTCTTCTTTTACTATGCCTTTTTGATCCAAGTAATAGTAAGAGCCTTTCGCCATCTTTTCAATGTCTCCTTTCCCAGGAGAAACAGAAATTAAGTTATGTGTCTTCCTTCAAGAAGAAGAAAGAGAATGGGGCAAATGTAGGCAGAGCCAATGGAACCTATGGAGATGGAAAAAAAGAAATTGAGAAGAACGATGAAATAAGACCAGGGTATTAAAAGGAAGTAGATTACAGAGCTAACCTTTAAGGCCAGGCTCCCTGAAGCAGGTGCGGTAGTGGCTGGTATTATAGACATTTTTCAATATATGATCAAACCTGAAAATAGCAGGTAGTGGCACGAGAATGGTATCACAGTGTCCCCTCATAGCGGGGAACACAAATCCTTGTCTAAGATAAAATGGGTTTGTGAATGACCTATGAAGCAGTGAATCTGTGATGCATACAAACCCATTTCTTCCTGTTGAGCTCCCAGGAAAGGCCAAAAACTTTATTTCTTCACCCCAGGGAAGTGAATCCTTTAGCTGTTGTATGTCTGCATTCATCAGCTAGGGAAAGTCAGTGCTGAGCCGTCTCCCCCTACCCCCTACACACACACACACACACACACACACACACACACACAGAGCAGGGCACCTCATTCCTCTCTTCTCTGATATTTCACAGATAGACAAGACTGTTCAAGAGTGTTCGTATCCCAGAGGATACTTCCACAGAATGAATAGAGTGGTACATGGAAGAACCTCACCTTTCCATGCCCTGAAATATTCCCTCCAGAACTTGTGGTATGTTATTGTTCCCTGAAATTCTACATTAAAAAATTTGTTCTCTTGGATTAAAGCATTAGCCACAGTTAAAATGCCAATACTTAAGGGAGAGAAAATCAGCTGTTAACACTTCAGTGTGAATTACACTGAGACTATAGAAAATTTTGGTTCCTATTGTGAAGGAGGATGATGGTCTCCTAACTCCAATGGCCCTAATTATCCCATTTTCACTCTTGCTCCCAAGTTGATTTGCATGGCAACGAAAGGCACTCTGGTGGGTTTGAAAGACTTGTCCCCAGCTCTATGAATTCCTGTGCAGTTTTATTAAGTTTGGTGATTCCAAAGATTCCTAAGCTCAGGATATGATAGGAATGAAAAAGAACAGCTGAAAATTGGTATTGTAGCAAAGAGTGTCATTGGTAGACACACTCAGCAAGGAGCAGAGAAGGCAGGGTAGCAGAGGACCCCAGATCAGAAGAGATAGGCTTACCTAGTGCTGTGCAGTGCAAAAAGTGATAGAATTGAACCCATGGTTCCTAGTCTCTGTTCTCTACTTATTACCCTGTATGTGAACTGGATTACACTTTGTATGTAGCCTTGGATACATTTGGCGCCCTATGGGTCTGCTCTGGGGGAAGTGATGGGTGGGGAAGATTTCATCAGGGCAGACCTAGGGAGTTTTTGCTGGTCCAGAGATGACCTGGATGGTTTTGTTTGGTTCCAGGCGAGCTCCGTTGTTCTAATAGAATGCTTTGCACTCCTTGGCCTATGAGTAGGTTGTAACTCCCTGGTAATGACGGAGGGGCTTCCAGTCTGGTTATTCTATGTGACCATTAGTTCTCAGCCGGCTGTTTACCTGGACTTAAATGATCTCCAAAAACTACTCATTCCACAAGATGAAATCAACTCAGAACCTCACACCCTCTCAGCATCCACTGCCCCTGGGCCCCCTCTCCCTTTGGTTGGAGAAAGTGCGCTTCTGGGAGCTCCTGCCTGATCCTCCTCCATTTAAAGAAGACACCCAGAGGATTCTCCTCATCATTTCTCACCCTGCTGCAGTACTTCATCATTTCCCCATGCTGGGTAACTTCCCCTACCCTTTTCGGCTTCGCTTTATGTATTGAGTCCCCCATTAATTTGTAGGGAACTCTTGGAGGGTAGGGACTGGCTTATGTAATTCTTTTTATCTTTGTATTTTTTGTAACAGTGTCTGCCACATAAGAGGCACTGATATTTACTGATTCCGACTCTTATTTTTAGATTTATATAATTTTTTCTCTTGAGCCCTTTAACTCATTTTCAAATGTACTGTCTTGATTTATACAAGGCTCTGAAACTTTTATTTGCAAATAACATCCTAATTTCCCCCAAAGATTGTAGGATTGTAGATGAGTCAGTGATTACTGAAGGCCATAAAACTAGATGCTATTTTCAATATGGGCTTATAAGGAATATGTGTATGTGTGTGTGTGTGTGTGTGTGCGTGCATGTGTGTGTGTGTGTGTGTGTGTTTAACAAAGACTTAACTTCTGAGTTTTCTTGTGAGGACAAATCAGTTGTAGGTACAAAGGTCTACTCTCTCTACTCTCTGCCTTCTGCAGTATATGAGCACACAAGGCTATTTCAAAGTTGCTGAAGAAATTCAGGGAGAGAATACTATTTTGAATGTCAAAGAAGAGAATTCATGAAAACCAGTATATATATAGAAACAATCATGGTTATAGTTAGAGCATCAGCAACTTGCAATCCAAGGAAGTTTGGTCCTCAAGGATCACTCGAGGCAGGTTGAACTGCTCCTTGTACAGAGCAGATATTGATGAGTGACTCACAGCAGCCCAATAGGGCAAACTCAGATTGACTGTGATAAATGTATAAAACTAGAAATGTATAAGACAATCAAAACCTTGCCTGTGTGCCTAGGTAGCAAATTAGAATCTGTCTAGGAATCTAAAGAAAAGAGGGCTGAAGGTAAGCCCGGATGGGGGATAGAGTAAGAAGCACACAAAGAATAAAAGTAAAAATTCCGAATAAAGCAGAAAGAAAATACTGTCAGCCAACCAAACAACAGAGTTATGCAGGAGAGTACAATTTAGAAATGTGAAACAATGATGTATGTAGGGAGTATGCTTTGATTTGTGTCTATGCAGTCATGACAAATAAGTGGGACAGATGTAAACTTTCCAAGCTTACTGAAATTATTGGTAGATATGGCATTCACATTCTGACCAGGTAATAACAGGGTCAAAGATTTAGAGCTGGAAGGGAATTTAGAGGTCATCTGGTCCAATCCATACAGTTTATAGATGAGGAAACTGAGGCCCAGGAGCTCAAGTGACTTACCCAAGGTCCTAGAAGTCATAAATGACACGAAGACTCTGAATCCTCATCATTTAACACCAATTTCAGAGATCTTTCCATGGTACTACCTGGATTTTACATTGTTCCCAAATGATAATCTCATTTATAACACTTCATTGTTTGTAAAGTGCTTTATATATTATATTTGTTAACTTCTCATGACATCTCTGAGGTAGATAGTAATAAAATAATTTTAACATTTGCAAAGTACTTGATTATCTACAATAGCACTTTGAGTTAAGTACAACAAATACTTTTATCCCCATTATACAGATGAGGAAATGGAGGCTTAGCGAGATAAAATTGATTTGACCATGGTCACATAACTAATAACTATAAAAGGTTGGATTTGAATTCCGGTATCTACCAACTCCATGTCCAATACCCTTTGCACTATATGAAGCTACCTTTTATTATGCCCATTTTGCAGATTTGGAAATTGAGGCCTTGATCTAGTAAAGTTTCATAGAGCATGCAACTAGAAAGTGATAGAACCTGAATTTTAGTTTCACAAATGAAGAAGCATGTATTAAGTCCCTTATTGCATTTAAAGTATGGAGTATTAAGGAATAGAAGACAAAAGCAATATATATATATGTATATATATATATATATATATACATGGATCTAAGGAACACTTACAAGTGAAGGAGTTAGGAAAGGCTTTTGTGAGATACCCCTGACATTGAGCCTTGAAAGAAGCTAAGGATTCACAGAGACAGAGATGAGACAGGAGAGCCTTGCTGAAACTTCAAGGCATCCTGAGGAAGACAGCAGGGAGCATGTGCCAAGGAAGTCAAACCACCATCACCATCACCACCTCAATTACCATCTCCCCTCAGGCTCCAATGGAGACAGCCCAGTACCATTGAACCCAAGAGCCTTGGAAATAGCAGTGTTTCACACCCCGACCCACTCCCCACCCCCATCACCAAACCACAAGAACTGCTTCCACCCCAGCTCCCACAGCCATCACCAAAGGGAGAAATCATTGTGGAGAGGGGGTCCACCTTCCTTTTCATTATCAGCAACAACCGCTGTCCAACTATTTATAGACCAACATAAGCACAACAGCCTTGGGACCACATCCTAGAACACCAGCCCGGATTTCAGCCCAATTTTCACAGCCATTATTGGGAAAGCAGTGCCTGTAGAGAAGGGGCCAGTCATTTCTACCAAAGGCCAACTAACTGTTACCCATAGGGTACGCAAGCTAACCTAGCTGAAGCAGCAAGGTACCCTGAAGAAGGCAACAGGTGTCAGGCAAGTTAAATTACTGCTACCATCTTGATCAACATATCTCGTCAGACCTTCATGGAGATAGCCAAGGGCCCTGAATCTAAAAACCTTGCAAATAATAATGCTTTCAGTCTAGTGGCCACAGCATCATCCTGGGATGCATCCCACTGTGGATATGCATCTGCTTCTGTAGGTGCTACAATAACACATTACTAAAAACCTAGGAAAGAAAGTTCTTGGCACCAAAATCCTTGGCACTATGAAATGGTTCAACAAGTTGTGCTTGGTAGATTTGCAGTTTATGTGCAAACATCTTTTTTATTGTCCTGTGTTATAGAAACTTTTTTTTTATTCCACAAATTAAAAATTAATTAAAAAAATCAGAAACTGAGGATTTTATCAGTGAAAAAGACATTAAAGAAGAGGGATTATAACCTATTTTGCCTTTGTAACCCTGAGGCCCAAGGGACGGTTCCATCTAACTTGCATTCTTGTTGTCTCCCCCATTAAAATATGCACGGGGACTGCTTTTCTACTTGTATCCCCAGTGCTTAGCCCAGTGCTTCACCTGGAGTAAGCACTTAATATGTGCTATTCATTCATTCCTTTGTTCATTCATTCATCTCAGGCATTGGTGGCATGTTCCATAAAGGCAGGCAGGTGAGAGATGGAATCTTGTGTCCTGGAAACAAGAAGTGGGTCGGTTGACCTGGAACCTGGAGAGTGTGGGGAAGAATGGTGTGAAATAAAACTTGAAAGGCAGGTAGGAGATGGATGGTAAAGGGCTTTAAATGCTAACAGAGGTGTTTGTATTTGATCCTAAAAGCAATATGGAGTCATTAAAGATTCTTGATAAGGAAAGTGACATAGACTTGTGCCTTAGAAGGATTGTTTTGGCAGCTGCATGGTGGATGGATTGAAGAGGGGAGAGCCTGGAAGCAGAGAGATCACTCAGGAAAGATCAGTGAGGAAACTGTTACAGTCATTCAGGGGTCCTAAACCTGTTTTGTTTCTCCAACCCCTTTGGCAGCCTGGGAAGCTTATGGACTCCTTTTTAGATTAATATTTTTAAATGTAGAAAATTAAAAGACACAGGATCATCAAGGAAACCAATTATGCAGAAATAATAGTTACCAAAATGTGGGTTTTTTTTAATTTAAATTCATGGGCCCCTACAATGGTCCCTGTGAGAAGTGAAACGAGTCTGAACTAAGGTGGTGGTTGTGTAAATAGAAATGAGCCATGTGAGATATGTTTTGGAGGGAAAGTAATTAAGCCTTGGCAAATGACTGACTATGGGGAGGGTAGTGGGGGAGAAGAAAGAATTAAACATCCTAGAGGTTGTAAACCTGGATAGCTGGAAGGGTAGTCATGCCCTCAACGTTGATAGGAGAAGCAGGTTCACTAGGAAACAGAGTTCTGTTTTGTACAAGTTTAGATGCGTAAGCATTGGAGATGCTTGCGGAACAGTCAGGTGGACATTTTTAGCTGGCGGATGGTAATGATAAACTACAATAGAACTAAGGAGAGAAAGGACAATTATAGGTATAAGATTTGAGAGTCACATGCATAGAATTAATGGCTGAACCCATGGGAACTGATGAGATTACCAAAAGAATGCACAGAGTTAAAAAGAGAAGAGGACCCAGGATGGCACCTTGGGGAAATAGATATTCAGGAAAAGGGAATGAGGAGTAGAACAGTCAGACAGGTAGGAAAACAATTAGGTGAAAGCATTGTCATGCAAACCAAGGGAAAAAAGAAGAATAACAACTGTTAAAAATTTTAAAATGGTCAAAAATAATAAGGACTGAAAAAGAAGAACCCTGAATTTAGCAATTAAGAGATCATTGGTGATCTTGTAGAAAACAGTTTCAGTAGCATATGAGCATTGAAAGCCAAACTTAATCGAGGTTAAGTAATAAGTGAGTGAGAGGTGGGGAAGTGAAACTAAAGAATGGAGGCAGCATTTCTTATGATTTTGACCGTGAAATGGAGTATAAGTATCTAAAGAGAATATCAGGGTTAAGTGAAGATTGTTTTAAGTGTGAAGGAGATCTGAGTATCTGTATAGATAACAGGGAAAATGTCAGAAGATAAAAGGAGATTCAATATGGGAAGGGAGGGGAGAAGAGTGAGGAAAGGAAAGGAAAAAGAGAGGAGGAAAGGAGAGGAAAAAAGAGGAGAAGATATAGTGTTCAGTTTTGTTTGGTTTTCTTGTTCTTTCCATTTACATTGTTGCAGTCATTATGTATATTGTTTTCCTGGCTCTATTTAAATCACTCTGTATTAGTTCATGTCATGCTTTCTGTACTTTTCTGAATTCTTCAGATTCATCTTATGGCTCAATAATATTCTATTACATTCAAATGCCACAATTTTATTTATCCATGCACACAATTGATGAGTATCTACGGAGTTTTATTTATTTATTTGCTACCATAAAAGCGTAGTTATGAATATTCTGATATATATGGTACCTTTCTTTCTGCCTTTCATCCCCCTGGGCCTAGTGGCGGGCTGAGAAGCAGTCTTTCAGACCACAATCCTTCCCTACAACTGAATTTGCCCCAAATGCTAAGAATTCCTGACTATACTTTTGGTTTCTTGGTTAGGTCTAGATGATTGAGGCCAGATGTCAGGACCTTTGATAATAAAAGAAGGTTAAAGCTTAATTATTTACATCACCCTTTCCAGTAAGAAATAAGAGCTACAATTTAGATTTTAACTAAGTGATAATGATTTTCTTATTTTCCCTGGTGCCTGAGGCTTTGGTCCTTGACCAGATCCTGGTGACTGGTGACTGTAGGTCTGCTGTCTAAGCCCTCAATTGTTCTGAACTATGAAAATGTGGAGGTATTCTGAGAGGTAGAGAACCACGTCCACTTTACTACTGGGTCATCTGGAACTTCTCTCAGTGTCTGGAACCTTTTGGCCCTGGAATACCTTTCTGCCTTTACGGTACAACCATCATGGAATATCCCTTTTCAAAGTCCACACCTCCCCCTTTCCATTGGTGAGTTCCTTCTGAAATCTTCATTTTGTGGAGGGGTTAAGGCTGATGATATTCCTAAATTCCTTTGGATTTAAGAACTAGGTACCCAACAGGTGAATTCCTCCCATACCTCCTCCAACGCTCCTCCACCCCACCCATTCAACTCTCTTTTATGTTATTTTTCACCCTTAGAATGAAAGCTCCTTAGGGCAGGCGCTATCATTTTCCTTGTATATGTATCCCTACTGTGCTTAGCATAGTGCCTGACACATAGTACTAATGCTTAATAAATGCTTGTTTCCTTTGTTCCTACTGTGGAAAAATCATTAGATTTATACTCAGAGTAGCTCAGATTCCTGGGTTCATATTCCACTTCTGTCACTCACCTCTCTGGGTCTCAGTTTTTTTCATTTGTAAAATGAGAGGGTTGGTGAATGACTTTTAAGGTTCCATCCAGCTCTAAATACATGACTCATGATTCTCTCTGTAGAGTATGATCTCTGACACCAAGTTAAGCGCCCTTCCCTCCACATAACAGCCGTACCCACCTACAATATGACTCTAGATTAAACCCCCATTAACAGAGAACTGCAGTGCCAGATCTAGTAATAATGCGGAAGGTGTAGGGCTCAGGCCCAGAGGGCAGAACCAAGAGGAAAGGGTAGGTGTTGTAGAGAGGCAAATGTTGTTTGTTCTTTTTTCTCAAAGAGGACCATGACATCAGGGTGCCATGACTTGCAAGTGAATTGGATTTAAGTGAGGGAGGGTTGTGCAAAGTTACCAGCCTCACTTTCTCCTCTGGAGCCATCTGGGTCCAGTGGCAAGATATAGATCAGGACAACTGGAGGTGGCCCTCAGAGAGGCAGATGTATGAAAACAAACAAACAAACAAACAAACAAACAAACAAAGAACAGAACCAACCTCCTTTAGCTCTCCAAAGCTGGGATGGATTACCTTGGGAGGATCCACTTCCCCCCAATGGAGGTCTTCAAGCAAACACTACATTGTCACTTATTAGGAATGTTGTAGAAGGAATTCTCAGGCAGATGCTGGCTTGGAATAAATGGCCTCAAATCGTAGGATCATATGGGTAGAGCTGGAAAGGACTAAGAGGCTGTCAGGTCAAATGAGGTAACTGATGTAACATACTTTGCAAACCTTAAAGCATTACATAAATATGAGCTATCTTTATCTAACCCAATCCTTTCATTTTACAAATGAAACTACTAAGGCCTAGGGAAGTAATTGCTCAATGTCATGCAGATGGCAGAAATGAGATTTGAACTCGGGTCCTCTGACTCCAAATCAATCGACCTTTCTACTGTACTATGCCTCTTTGATTCTGGGGGTTAATTTTATATCTCAAAAATTGGTGATTTCATTGGTGTATCTAAACTTTCAAATAATACAGATTACAAACCTTCTGTGTCTGTTAACATTTGTGAATTGCTGTGACCAACACAGTAATTAATTGCCTGGTAGTCAACCTTCTATTAATGTTTCTCTAAATACTCAGACAATCATAGGGCCTTTTCAATCTAGCACAGTGCCTGGCACATATTAGGGTACTTAAATGTTTATTGAATTGAATGACTTTTTGAATGAATTATTACATGAATTGAATCAATTTTATTATTGGATGAATGAATGAATGAATGAATGAATGAATGAATGAATGAATGAATAGTAGCCATTCTTCGGCCTCCTCTTCTATAGCCTCCTCAACATTCATCTGGTCTTCTCTCCCAGACACTATGCTATGGAGGGGAATTCTTGGCTGAGCCCTCTCTACTCTACCTCCTCATCCCACATTGGTGATTATCGCATCATGAATACAGTTTCTGGAAAGCTCCAGCCATGCTTCACTTTCCTCCCTACTCTGTGGCCCCCTTCAAAGCCCCCTTGACAACTGTCTTACAAAAACCTTTTCCTTCTCTACCATCCTCTACTGTTCTGCAATCATGCATCTTTCTCAAATCAGTTCTACCATTGTCCCCATACTGAGTGTGTCAATACACTCCCTGATAGCCCCACTTATTATCCCTGTGACTTTTAAGACCAAAGGGCTCTTCCTTTCCCTATACATATGATCTTTCTCATTAGAATATATGTTCTTTGAAGGTAGGGGCTTTTTTGCTTTTGTGTCTCCAGCACATGCTTGGTATTTGGTAATCACTTAAAAAATAAATGATTTTTCATTCATTTGTACATTTATTCATTTTTTGCCACTCCCCAATACTTCCCCAAGCAAACTGATATAATGTGGTTGGATCTTGCTGAGCTCTTAAAGTGGTGTAGCATTTTAAAACATACTTACTATGGAAACAGGCATGGTTTTTGATGACCAGTGTTGCAAACAATAAATCTCTTTTATACTATCACTATCGCTGGTATTAACTACCTACTTGCCTCAAGTCCAAGGTTTTGCAACCAATGTATATGCATCATCAGGAGATATAAGAAGCATAACTTCTGAGAGGTACAGCAAATATTTGGTAAATATATTAGCTGATTGAGATTAATTAGTCTATTTCTTATGTATACATGCAAGGTAAAATCTAAAATTTATTTCCTCTGTTGAAGGTATTGAACTGTATTGAACTTTGGGATAACATGGATGAGAGTCCCACAGGATAGGCAAGTATGCACAGGTTTTTACCTGCATATTTGGAGGGAACTCCTGAATTGATGAGGTCACAGATCTAATTTGAGTGCATTAATTATATAAACCTGGGCAAGTCACTTAATCTCTCTCAACCTCAGTTTTCTTATCTGTAAAATGGGGATAATAATTATACCTATCTCAAAGAGATATGAGGACCAAATCAAGTGAGATACAGAAAAATCATTTTGCAAATATTAAAGTACTACATAAATGTTAGCTTTCATCAGTTGTTATTTCGTTTTGAATGTCTCCTTTTATTTCTTATGTGCATAGGCATGATAAGGTCTAGAATGTATTTCTTTTCATATTGTATAAGGGATATAGGAAGGTTTCCTGAAAACCAGGGGTAAAGGAATCATAAAAAGTTGGGAACTAGCTGGCTAAACTAGAGGTAAAAGTCAATAGGATCTTCTTGGAGAGTTGAGGGAAGGGGGAAGAGAGAAAAAAAAAAGAGAGAGAGAGAGAGAGCAACAGACAAACAGGTACAGATAGACAGACAGAGAAACCATGGTGGGGAAAGGGTAGCATATCTCCAGGTTTGTATCCTGGGCTCTCTGTCTTTCCATTCCCTCTGTATGTGTTTCTATTCACTTTCCTATCTCATTCTCCCAGTCTTTGCCATCCTGTACACAGTGACCAGACTATCTCTTTAGTTTTTGTCACTATCTCTCTGCCTCTGTTACTCTCCTCGTCTCCATCTCAACTCTATCAATTTCTGCATATACATATCTTTCGTTTCTGGGCATCTCTCTCCCTTTCTCTTTCTCTCTATTTCTCTTAGAGCTTCCCTTTGTCCTCAGCTATGTCACTCTGATCTCATCACTGCTTCTGCTGGTCACTGCCAGGACCCAGAAGAATGAACATAAGATCATTGATGACAGCATGTATATTTTTCACTTCCAACCCTGGCAGGCCATCTTGTTCATTAGCCAAAATTTCCAATGCAGAAACATCCTGCTTTCTGAACAGTGGGTCCTCACAGTCTTTTACTGTGCCCACCCATACTTTTGGATACTTCTGGGGAAATAGCGATGTCCAATGCCAGAAGCCCTCAGGGTAGCTCTAGGTGATCTACCCTTAGTATGGAAACTAGATCCATGACCATGACCTCATGCTGTTCTGCCTTAAGATGCCAGTTCAACTGACTCCAGAGTTGAACCCATTCAGCTAGCAGGAACATATGCCAGCCCCAGGACACATTGCATGGTATCAGGCTGGGACACTATTTTCTGGCCTATTGCTTGCTTTTCTTGTATGCTCCAGGGCATGAACATCTCTTCTCTTGGAAAGGATGCAGGAATGCTTACCTGGGAACCATCACTGCTGGGGTTACAGGGGTGGGAAGAATTCTTGCCAGGATGACTCCTGGGGGTCTCATAGTATGCAGGGGGCAACCACAGGGCCTTATGTATTGGGGCCTGGAGCACAGTGCGCTGTGTGAGTGTTCAGGTATCTAACCTCTGCCAATACTGGAACTGAATCCAAAACATCATGAGGAGCAAGTGATACTCTTTCCTCCAGAAAGTTTGCCCTGGCCTTCCTCCAGTGACAGATTGCCTAAGCCTCTAGCTCCATACCTTACAAAGGACCAAGGCATCCATTTTCCCTTTAAAGACCCAAGTGACCTGCCCCGCCCCCCGTCCCCCCAGGGACTCAAGTGTCCTCACTTCCCTGCCCCAGACCCCTGTGGTTTCCTGGTCCCAATCTGTAGTTTGAATTCTGATACGTGGGAAGGGAATTATAGCATTTACAGATGGAAAAGACTTTAGAACTGTCAAGTCTGAAAACAAATGACCAAGGATTCACAGAGATAATGCAACCACTGTTAACTCTAAAAATTCCAAAAAGAGAGGGGCGATCTTGGCATGGGGATCCTGACAGAACATAAACTATCAAGGCTGAAAGGGACCTTATAAAGAGATCATCTATCTACTACAATTCATTTTACAGATGGGAAAACTGAGACCTAGACAGTTAAAATGACTTCTTAAGGTCACATAGCTAGGATGTAGCAGATCCAGATACAAAACTTTCCACTCTGGCACCCTGATGATTCTATGAGATCCGAAGGCACAGATTCATCCCCAAATTTCCCACTGAGCTGCCCAAGCTCCCTCACCTTTTCCATGAAACTGCTGCCATCTCTCAGGTATTCAGAATAATAAAAGGAGGAAGTCAAAATAACCGAATACCTGAGTTGGTCCCTCTGGGTCATTCTTCCTCCCTCGCACCTAAGGTGGAAACAATATTAGATTAATAAAAAACCTACCAAAGTATATGTGTGTGTGTGTGTGTGTATGTGTGTGTGTATGTATGTACATGTATATGTACAATATACATACACACATGTGTATAGATACACACACATGTGTGTATACATACCTACACATACATACATGTGTGTGTGTGTATACATGTATATGTCTATACGGATGTATATGTACACACACTCATGAAATCTTGCCATGGATTGATTGCTGTGTATTCACTCTTTTTTTTTTAAAATTTGTTCTCTTTAAATGTCTCCTGACTTTTGCTTGATTTCCTTCCCTTTTCAAATATCTGAAATACCTTTCTATTGTTCACATACAAGAAATTCTTTTCTATTGTTCATGTGTCACACTATTTGACAGCACTTACACTCTGACTCTCTGGCTCCACCTTTTTCCATTCTTCATCTGCTTCACAAAAAGACAGACCTAAGAGCAGAGCTGTAATCTTGAAAGGTCTTCTGAAATCCTGGTGGTTCATAAACTGACTGCTTCTATTTGCAGGCCAACCTCCTCAGATGATTATCGTGA
The DNA here is from genome assembly GCF_900497805.2 of Vombatus ursinus. Lineage (NCBI taxonomy): Eukaryota > Metazoa > Chordata > Mammalia > Diprotodontia > Vombatidae > Vombatus > Vombatus ursinus. Next base: position 11,903,453 of record NW_020948739.1, read on the forward strand.
GTTTTGTGGAGAGATTGCCAATGAACTTGGCTACCATGAAGTAAAAGAGTGAAGTCACATTAGTGCCACAGTCTGCACATCTGCTAATTATAACAAGGAACTGGCTCAAAACCTATATGTAGGCTTCAAGGACTGGCTTTCAGAAGGGAGCTGCTGCTACCCTTGGATTCACTTTGTGTTTTCACAGAGATTTCTGAAGTACAATTAGGAAATGGAGAGGAAAATTCCCCTCCCCTCCCTTACTCCCACTAATGAGAAGCTATGCTAAGGACTGCCCAGAAATTTATAGAGTAACAAGCTAAGTGTCTTGAGTTTAACAAAAGCAGGAGTGATGGGTGGATACAATGAGTCATTTAAGAATGTAAAGTTAATGGCTATTTCAAACACTGGAAAAGCTGAAATTTTTACCATTTGGTTGTCAAGTGGAGAGGAGGTTTAAATGGCTTCTGAGTTTCAAACTTAGTGGATATATATATATATATATATATATATTTATGTATACTTGGAATATATATATATATATTTATGTATACTTGGAATATATATATATTATATATATATTTATGTATGCTTGGAATATATATATATATAATATATATATTATATATATATATTTATTTATGTATGCTTGGAAATAGGATTGCTTTTTTTTTTTTAAGCCAAAAATTTTGGCCTACCATTTTTCTTTACTCTCTCTTTCCCAGACTCCAATTTGCAGTAATATCTGTAGAATAACCACATGGATAGATTAATAGGTTAATATGACACATAAACAATTTCTATTTACTTCTATGTTGTGGAAGCTATGGTGTAACTAGAATTAAGATGTCACAAAATCATAGATTAAGAGACAGAAGAAGTCTTAGAAGTCTTCAAGTCCAATAGTCATTTTAAATTAAAATTTTTAAATTATCAAGCACTTATTTTTCTTTGTCTCTTTCTATCACTCCACCCCACCCCCAAACAAGACCTCCACTGGGTAAAATGAAAAACTCTTGTAAAAAGTAAGCATAGTCTAGGAAAACAAATTCTAATATTGACCACATCCATCACTGCCCTATCAAGAGATGGACAAAAATCTTCTTCATTGATTCTCTGGAAACATGGCTAATCACTGCATTGATCAGAGGGTCTTTCAGAATTGTTCATTTTTACAGCATTGACATCATAACACAAATTGTTCTCCTGGTTCTACTCGCTTTATTGCATCAGTTCTTGTAAATCTTCCCAGATTTCTTCTGAAACTCTCTTTTTTCACTTCTTATCCTATAATAGCAATATAATATATATTATATATTAATTATAACACATAATTATATAATATAATTATAATATGTTATATTATATATTATAATATAACATAACATAATAATATAAATATAATTGATATATTAATTAAATATATTAATATTATAATATCTATAATATAATATAATATCCTATAACATATAATATAATATAAATCCATTACATTTTTATAATATAGTTTTTTCAACTATTCTCTAATTTTCAAATATTCCCTTAATTTCCATTGTTTTTAACACCAGAAAAGGAGTTACTATTTGACAGAAAAGAGTTTTTTCTCTTTCTTTGGTCTTTTTAGGGTTTCTTTAGGGCGTAAGTTCTAGACCTAGTAGTAGTAGTGCTGGGCCAAAGGACACACCTAATTTAGTAACTTTTGGGGCATAGCTTCACATTACTTTCCAGAATGGCTAGAGAAACCCATATTTTAAAAATGAAGAAATTGAGGCTCAGAGATTAAGTAGGAGTTTTTTTTTTAAATAGTATTTTATTTTTTCCTATTACATGTAAAAACAACTTTTAACATTCATTTTTAAAAAAAAATTTTGAGCTTCAAATTTTCTTTCTCTTCCCTCAACTCCCCTACCCCAAGAGAGTAATTTGATAGAAATTATACATATGCAATCATATAAAACAGATTTCCATATTAGTCATGTTGTGAAAGAAGAAATAGACCAAAATAAAAAAATACAAAAAAAAATAAAGAAAGTGAAAAATAGCATGCTTCAATCTGTATCCATCAGTTCTTTCTCTGGATGTGGATAGCATTTTTCATCATGAGTCCATTGGAATTGTCTTATATCATTGTATTGCTGAGAGTAGCTAAGTCTTTCATAGTTGATCAGCATACAAAATTGTTATTGCTTTGTACAATGCTCTCCTGGTTCTGCTCACTTTACTTCGCATAAGTTTAAATAATCATTTTCCTTTTCTGTCATATTAGACTATTTGGTAGGTGTGGGGTGGTACCTCAGAGTTGTTTTAATTTGCATTAGAAGCAGTTTTTGTCTTCTACTTGTTATTTTGCAGTAGGCAATTGGGGATAGATGAGTGTCACTCTCCTACTTAGATAAATTCCTCATTTGTAAAATAAAGAAGACACTTTATTGTCTGAAGAGAACAAACTCTGCTTAGAATTGCTAAGACTTATATAGCACTTTAAAGTATGCAGATAATTTTATTTGTATTGTTTGAAGTCACAAGAATTCTGGAAAGTAGATACTATACATATTATTATTAACTTCCACCCATTTGCCTATAAGGAAAGCAACACTCAGAAGGTTTAGGGGACTTGTTCATTGTTGCCCATCTAATTATCACCAGGCATTTGTTAATTATCTGCTATGTGCCAGGTAGTCAGAGGTGGGATTTGAACCCAGTCTTTCCCTGCTCTGAGTCTGAGTCTATCCCCCATGTCTCATTACCCCCTTCAGGTGATCTTTTGAAATCTCTTTTAACTCTGATCTTCAGAAGTTAATTGTGTCAGCAGCAAGGAACTCTGAGAGAGTCTCAAGAGATTTTAGGCTTACAAAAACTTAGGAATAAATATCATCCTTTGCCCACGTCTCATGGTGAACTTGGAATCTGTAGCTCTTTCGCCAAAGTGATTCCCTTCTAAGCCTCTGAACCCCCAGGCTTGTGAGGAGTGATAGTCGAGTGGTAAATGGCACATCCTGTTCTGCATTCCTCCTTCTGTCATCCTCCTTCCTCCAGTCCAAGAACAGAACTTATGATTGGCACCATGGCTAGAGAAACCAATTCTTGAGGTCAGTACCAAGGCTAGGGAACAGCAGAGATGCTACTAAAATCAACCTATGTTGTGCTATCACTGCAAGCAACAAGGGGGTGAGAGGTGGAGTTACTAAGGCTTTTTAAGGAATAGGAAGGGCTACTAGTGATGCTAGTGAATTTAACTAGGCTGACCAAATTTGGCACCTTTAGGCAATTTGGATAGTTCCCAGAGTGACAGTACGACCTAGCTGAGTTCCTGCTGACCTATTCCAGCTAGAAGCAATCCTAGTTTTAAGTCCTACAGTTCCTGAAATAACTGAAAGGTTATATTAGCTGCTGTGAGATAGATTTAAAAGTGCATTGTTTCATGGAGCCAGACATTAAGTCGTTGAGTATTCTTGATTCATTTCTAAAGCTTTCTTGTTAGATTGTAATAAAGTACTTCAAAAGGACAAGGAATCTGCACTTCCCAAGAATTCTGGCTTTCATACCTACATGTCCTCACCATTCTCTGCCATTCCATATCTTCAAATCAGAATGGAAGGTGTATGTTGGTTTTGAACTATAAGAGATGAAAAAATGCACATAGTTTTGGTTTGTCTCCTCCGTGATCAAGATAACAAAAAAAATCTAATCTATATTTTTGTTGGTAGCAAAAATAAATTAATTAAGTTATCAATCAAGTACCTACCACATGCCCCAAACAACAGTCACAGCCATAGTCACAGAACTGGAGGACTCAGGTAAAACAGGGATAGATAAATTAAGCACTTAACAAATAGTTATTGACCCATTTTGTTGATGTATGGAACTCTCCCCTGAAGAAATTCCCTCTCTAAATGTAGGTGGTCACCTTCTCTGATACTCATAGATTTAAAGATGACACAGAGAAGGGAAAATTTGGAATTTTATAGATCTTCATAAAAAAAAAACCTCTCCAAACTCTTCACTACCTGGGTATCTTTTGCCTGCCTCAGAAGATAGAGGGGGTGGCCAGATTATATTTCTAATCATAATGTTTTATTTTTATTAATGCCAAATTTGTGATATTTCTCCTGCCAAATATCTATTAAGTTCTGCCTTGATACCTTAGGGGACCAATTTTTCCAGAAGTCTGCTATATAACCAGAAGTTAGCTCCTTGGGGTTGGGCTCAGATAAAGGACTTATGGTAACTACTGGACAAGGTTATGAAGCAACTTAAAGGGAATAATCATGACTTCCTAAATTTTTCTGTTTGATAAAAAGATAAATCAAGTCACGTTTTAGGGCCTGATAGAATTCACAAAATAATTTCTCAGTTTCATGCTTTCCATTTATTAAGAAGCAATTCAGAGGATGATTTTTTAAAAGTTTTTTTAAAAGCATCATGCATATGATAGCCAAAGTCTGTCTTGAATGATCTTCCATACTTTCGTGTTCCATTCCCTGCACAGAAGTTCTGTCTGAGCTATATTCTTTAAGGAAGTGAGATCTCTTTTGCTCAAACGTGAATTATTCAGAACATTATTTGCTTTGATGTAGTCCCGGTTATGTGAAAGAATACCTGGTTACTCACTGAGCTCCTTAATACTGCATTGTGTCATGAAGCAGTTTATAAAGCAAAAAACAATCTTATAGGAGATTGCTAAAAATGAACAATGAGATATGTTTACCAAAGGAAAGATGCTAACTTTTTTTTTAAATTATTTATTTTAAGAGGATTGTTATTATCTTCAATTGGGCAAACAAGATTTTAGAAAAAAGGCTAAAAGTAGGTCCTAATTTTGAAAGTATCTGGCTGTTGTATAATTTTTAGGTCAGAATCAGAGAAGAAAGCAAGAAAATACAAAACTATGCAATTTAATTCTTAGGGATTTTTTAGAAAGTCTAGATCTGAATTGAGCAAGGAGAGCTATCATTTTCAATCTTAGAAAGTTGCCTTTGACATTGAGAGATTTAAGTAACTATAGCCATAGATAGTTGGTTTGTGATAGTGGCAGGACTAGAATCCAGATCTTCCAGGCTCAAAGGCCAAGTCCTCTATCCACTATGTGGCACTGCCTCTTTTCTTTCTTTTTTTTGGGGGGGAAGGCTTCTTTTCATTTTCATTTGCCTCTGTACTTTAGTCTTTCTCCAGGCCTAGTATATCATGAAGAGAAGCCTCAGGAACATATCTTAACCATCACCATCTCTTTCCCTACAAAAGAAATGAAACAAATAGCAAAGAGTGGCTGGCTATAGGAGCTAAGCTCATTCTCTTCCCTTTGCTAGCAGTATCAGAAAGGAGACTATTTTTCTAATACCTGAGGTATCCCTGAAAGGACTTAAACTTTTGTTAACAGCCTACGAACACCAAAGGCTAACAGTCAATTGGCAAGTTCCTGGGAAGAAGAGGATGCATACATGGCATTTTGAATACTGCTCTCTATATTATTGAACCTTACAGCATTTGAAAACCTAGATCTATTTCGACTGACAGCTTGCAGGTAATAAGAGTCCTCCCAATGTCATTTTAAATAGCAGAGTCACTAAGTTTCCTGAGTCAGTGCTTCTAGTCAAAAGACAAACTCAGGGTATGATGGCTGTACTGTAAGTAGGGCTGGTAAATGCTGAAGCAAATGAATCCTGGAGGGAGCAAGGACAATGAGATTTTCAGATCAAGAGTGAAATCCTAAAAGGCTGGAAACATCAAAGACCAGAATTCCATGTACCTTGATCAATAACCTTTTGAATAGGGAATGCTTAAATTCTTTCTTTCTTTCTTTCCTTCTTTCTTTCTTTCTTTCTTTCTTTCTTTCTTTCTTTCTTTCTTTC
>NW_020948739.1:11909290-11927029 GCF_900497805.2 Vombatus ursinus
TTTCTTTCTTTCTTTCTTTCTTTCTTTCTTTCTTTCTTTCTTTCTTTTCTACTTTATTTACCATGTGTAAGACCTTGTACTAGGCACTGAGAATACAAAGACATAAAACGACATGGTCCCTGCCCTGAAGGCTGCTGGGATAAGCATGTGAAAGCCAGTACTGGACTAGGAGACTTTGGTTCAAGCCCCAACTTGGTTACTAGCTGGGAGACCCAGAGTAAAGTCACATCTTGTTTCAGAGTCTGTTTCAGACTCTGTTTCCAGAAAAATGAATGGGGTTGCATTAAATGATCATTCCTATTTGTTCCAACTCTAACATTTTATGATTGGGTGACTGTAAGTAATAGGGGTATTAATGAACTAAGCATGAAAACTAGTATTTCGTGTTAAAGCCTCCAAATCCTCTGCTTTGGGTTTTGATGACCATATCTGGAATGACAAACAGGTATCATAAATATGCTGTTGAAAAAATGTCAGCATTTTATTTCTTTTTTAGAAATTGAATTTAGGGAAATTGGCTACAGCAGATGTGTCAAACTTCTGACCTGTTCAGCTGAACCAGATTAAAATGTAATTGTGAAATATTTAATGAAAATAAATAAAAATATAAAACAACATGTTAATTTGAGGCTTTCCAAGTGCATATGTGGTCCTTGGAGATCCATTTCTATTTGAGGATAGGGTCTCAGGAGGAGATCTTAGATGTCATATAGTCCAATCTCCTCATTTAACACATGAGGACATGGAGAGCCAGAGAAATAAACTGACCTGTCTGGGGTTACACAGCTAGATTCTGAGGTGAGATATGACCCCAAGTCTTCCTCACTCCAGGTCCAGCGCTTTATCTACAACACCACACAGTCTCTCAGATTGGAATCAATATTTTAAAATCGTCTGCTTAGTAATCTTTCTAAAATGCTGCAAGTGCAACTCAATTTTAAAGCTATCCCATTCCTGTGCTTCAGTTACTGTAAAGTAAAAAGTTGTAGCCATCAGAATGACTCACTTACTCTACCACCAAACCCACTCATGAGGAAAAAGGAAGGCATTTGAGGGCTGAAAGGTATATAACATATTATTAATTACATGCCGGCATCTCACTAAATTCATCAGGTTTTTTTTTCCAACCCTTCCTGTGATTTCATTGGCATAGGAAACTTCAGTTGAGGAAACTCTCTCCTGAGACAAATCAATCGCTGTTTTTTAAGTGACAGTCTGAGAAGAGTTGCCTGGGATGCTGAGAGGTTAAGGGACGTGCTCAGAGCTTCATGGCCAATATGTGTCAGAGGTGGGACTTTAACCCCTTTTCTTGATTCTTGAGGATATCTTTCCAGCCAGGATACTGTCTCCAGACAATTTTTTTTTTTTAAAGAACTTTTCATGGGGAAAGTTTTGGTAGTCTTGGTCAATCAGAATGACTGATTGAGGCTCATCATAGTGGAACCACGGGATCACACATTTGAACTTGGAAGATTCCTTAGAGGTCATCTAGTTCAACCCCTTCACTACACGTATGGGGAAACTAAGATAAAGAGAGGAGAAATTACTTGCCCCAGATCACACAGATGATAAGTGGAAAGCTGCGACTCAGACCCAAGTGATCTAATCTAACATTGTGTTTTCTTTTTATTATATCACACCAATTGTCCCTGCCAGAAGAACTTTACCATCCATTCTGGGCAAGAGGGAGGGAGGAAGAGGAAGGAGAAGGGGCAAGCATTTTTAAACACATACTATGTGCCAGGCCCTGTGATAAGTGCTCTCTCTTGATCCTCTCAACAACCCTGTGAGATGGATGCTGTTATCTCCATTTTACAGTTGAAGAAACTGAAGTAGACAGAGGTTAAGTGGCCTGCCCAGAGTCACATGGCAAGAAAGTATCTGAGGTTAGATTTGAACTTCTGTCTTCCCAAGTCCAGGCCCAGCACTCTATCCACAGTGCCATCTAGAGACCTGAAAAATATCACATCCATGAGGCATCCTGTTTACCTTAGTTTCTTCATCGGTAAAATGAGCTGGAGAAGGAAATGGCAAACCACTGCAGTATCTTTGTAAAGAAAATCCCAAATGGGGTCATGAAGAATCAAACGCAACTAAAAATGACTGAAATATATGTGTGTATGCATGTTTGTATGTATATACACAAATACACAGGGAAATTATATCTATTGTCATTGCAATATATATATATATATATATTCCCCATGTATTCCATATATATATATATATATATATATATATGTAAATTTTCCTGTGTATTTGTGTGCGTGTGTCTTCTGAAGCAATCTCATTTTCAGGTCAATATTATAAGTTATATGATTGCTAATAGCACAAGCCAGCCTAATGAATGGATCCTTTTCTTCTTTTTCTTTTTTATTTTCACCTTCTTTTTTTTCCCCCTTCTATGCAGGAGAAGGAGCGCAATCCTTACTTGTTTTTCAAATGACCTGATACACTGTCCTTTTCCTCTTGTTCTGACAAGTAGGAAGATTCTCTTTTGCCTCTCTATTGTTGAGCATAGAGATGGTGGGCTTTCTTCTTCATGGGCATGATTTAGAGACTATTAGAGTCTCATGGAAGCCCTGGTGCTTCCGACCCTCAAGCTTCCTATAGCATTGATTGGACAGGACCCTTGAAAAAGATCTAATTCCTGTGCATAGCTTCATTGGTGTACACATTTTCTTGTGAAAATGGACGGTTAATATTTTATAAAAGCCCAAATTCCCTCTGAAAAGAACACATCTAGCAGATGAATAAATGCATTTTTGAGCTCAGTTTTCTACAGAGTAAACTATGTATGGTTTAATCCTGAGTTCTCAGTAAATATGTACCTCTGTTTTCAATCAGAAGCATACATGTGTGTGCCATTCATCGATTGTGTGTGTGTACCATTTCTTGACTCTGGCCTACTTAGATGCATTACTGCTTAGGATGCTGGGTCAAAAAGAGCCTTTGATTCATTCAGGAGGTTCTACGACATTCTAGGGCTTGTTGTAATCAGCACAATGACATCTGCAAAAAATAGCATTCAGAGGATCTCATTATTTATAGGGATTCTCCACTTGACATGTTCTGTACTCTGTACCATAGCACCTCCATGAGAGTGGGGAACACAAAACATTTTATACAAACGGAAAAATAGGTTTATGGGCTGGGAGTCATCAATGTTCTCTCAGTTTTTCTATGACTTTGGTATCTTCCCCTCCTCAATTCTTAATACCTTGGGAATTTTGGAGGGGTTATAGTTTACTAAATTTATTATAGCAAATATGTGTTCAATATATGTATATAATGCTCATGTACATTACATATGTGTATTTATACATATGTACTTATATTTATGTGTATAGGTTGTATACATACATATATGCACTTACAAATTTAAATGCTTATTATTATGTTACTTTTTTGTGGGCTGCTCTCTAGACAGGTGACAGTATGTCTCCATAGTGGTGGCAAATGACTCTCTATATTGTAGAGGCAGAAGTTCAGTCTTCAGACCATTAGATGGATTTTCTTCCTGCATTTGCTGGACATATTAATCCCAATTTGCCATTTGCAATGTCTTCTATGGCTCCCTCCTGGCAAAGTAATCAGGATGCATTGCCTTTTCAGAATTATGCCAGTAATTTAAGTACTACTCAGGGAATTTATAATACTCATATCTTTCAAAGAAAGTACCTCCGGAGGAATCATGGAAGATATATGGTTGCTGTTGAGACCAAATTTCCTTCTCAGCTTCTATCAGCAGTTTGGTAGTCTTTATCATATCCTTTTCACTCTCATGTTCTTCACACTGAATTCTCAATAAACAAGCTGTGAAGCAATAGGTGTCCTTCTGGATGTACCAGGACTCAAAGTGGTGGAGGAACCTCTTGTAGGGTTATGGAACCATGACCATGGCTGGTGAGTCTGAGCACCATCTTTCCCCTCTTCTATTACCTTTAAAATTGATCACTTAATACTTTCAAATTTGTGTTGCCTCCAATATTGACCTCCTCTGTGTACATATGCTCTAGTAAAGCTACTGCTCTTCCCTTGTTTGATTTCTTCAGTGACATTTCTATCTCCTCAATAAGCATCTCTGACACGTTGATATTAGAGTCTCAATATGGTGACTACATTATTCCCAATTATAAAAAGCCTGTCATAAAAATCTCTGGAAACCTTTTCCATCTTTCTGTTTGTTGTTTCCATTCAAATTTTATCCTTAAATGCCCTTGGGATGACTTTATGTAGCGAGATCTCTCATCCAGTTTTCTTTAATCTGATTTTTCCCTCCATGGTTTTTCACTGTTTTAGGAGGTAAAACTGCTCATTATTATGCACAATCCTACTTTATAAGGTTTTACAAACAAGCTTATCTTCTATGTTGGTTTTGCCTTTGACTTTCATATTTCTCTACTTGATAAATATTTGGTAACTAAGGTGAGTTTTAGGCTCATGTCTCCTTATTTTGCTAATTGATTTACATTGATTACACTTTTCCATTAAATTATTTTCAATTTAAAAAACTTTTTTTGTTTCGATGTTAAACCAATTCCACGAATTCATTTGTTGCAGAGACAGCATGGCAGAGAGCATAGAGACTGATCCTTGGAGCCAGAAAGAGCTCAGTTTAAGTTCACCTCTGACAAATACTGGCTCTGTGACTATGTCCAAATCACTTGTCCTCTCATTGCTCTAGGAAACCCTCTAAGATTAGTTTTTTGCAGAGAAGGTCCTATATTGCATTGGCAGAAGGAGTTTCCTTATTTGGGAGTTCACTAACACAGTGAAATCAAAGATCCAGTCCAATCCTTATCCACTATTAAATCATTATTATCAGTGTCAATGTCCTTCCCTCTCCCTAGTTCCTATTTTTCAATATCAATCACCTGTTTAAGTAGGTCAGCTTATGGGTCTAATTGTACACCATCTCTTTTTCTTACTTTTATTCTTCTAGTTTTGTCTTAATTTTTCTCCGTGCCCTAACCAGTCAGTGGCCTGACTACACAGAAAATTGATTTAGGTGTCGGGGAATGACAGTTCACTTGTCTCGGATATAAGTCTGCTTTTGAGAAAAGCAGGTGCTGAGCTATCTGTCTGCCTTGACGGTTCACTCGTCTAGGGGCATAGATCTACTCAGAGTTCTAAGAGAAGCAGTTACTCTGACTCAGAGTTCTGAGCCAGTAGTTCCTCTTTTAAATGTGACAAGCTGTATAATACTGGGTCAAATGGAAAACACAATGTATTTCAGAGATGTGTATATTAGGAATTGAAGAAATGGAGAACTTTTAGGTTAATAATTACTGAAATATGGATATCTGAACTACTAAACATATGACAAATGCAATTTACTTGATTACAGAAGATGAGAATTTAGTTAACCACCTTAAGCTAAGATGTAGTTACTTATTGAGAGGAACCAGTCTGAACCCAGAAAAAAAGTGAAAGAACAGATTTAAGAACAATGTTGAATAGAGATCATAACTCTCTATCCTTTCCCTTCTTACTGAGAGGTATAAATTCAACTGAGGAGAGAAGCTTGGAAGCAGAGAATTGGAGAAGTCAACTAGTTGATTAATATGGCTGAGAAATTGTCCTCAGTAAGGTGTTAGTCAAGCATAACACAGATCAACCCAGTTTAGCAGTAGAAGCATCTGCTGTAGAAGCTACATTGTATAGATAGGTCCTAAGTCAGGACATGACACTGGGGTTTACAGTTACAGAGTTGTGAATTACCCAAGAAAATTGGTTTTCTTCACTCATGTGCTTTTTGTGCTTCTCTGGCAGGTTTCTTTAAGTGTGTGTCCACTCTCCCCAACAAATACGGAGTGCATTAATGGGAAAGCACAATCCTGATGTATGTATGAATTGTGATGTATTTATTTTTTCTTGCTTTTGTTTTGATATATGAGTACCTGTGACATCACTACTTTTGTCTATTACTAAGTAAATGGTTATATTTAAGATTTATATATTTCATCATTGTGAGTGACTGGTTTGTTTAAATGGAAGTGCACATGTAGGGGCTGTTGAAAGCTATAGTAAAAAGTAAGGAAGATGTACTCCCTACAACAGGGTTACCCCTAGGACTCTAAGAGTATTTGAGTGGTGGTGACCCTTCTCTGGAAACCTCGATGGCAATATGAGGGCAGGTTCTAATGAGCAAGCCAAACCAGAGATTAAATAAGTATCCACACAACTTATGAAAGAGGTTGATATTTTACACATATATGCCAAATATTCCATGAATCCATTACATTGTATGGGCTTACACTAGGCACACTACACAGATTATTAAGAAGAAAGGGATCCCATATCAATAACAAGCCATTTTGTAGCGCAGTAAAATATAATCAATTTTATTTGTGAGTGTGTGTGATGTTATTCGGTATTCACAATGTCCTTGGATTCTTTTCTCTAGGAAAGTATTCACAATGTGTAGATACAAAGCCACCATGTGATCTATGAGTACTTTGGCCTCTCTCTTTCTTAATCTTATTTTCCAACCTTTTTCTCCTCCTACCATCTGGGACTATACTTACTTTTACTCTGAAGTTACTAAGTACCAAAATATACGCTGATTTAATTTTGGGGGTCTGACCAATTTCTTTGTTCTCTGCCATAGGCTTTGGCACTGCAATGGGCTGCAATCATTTTGATGGCCTCTGCAGACATTTATCTGAGCACTAAGATGGATGAGCACAGGGGCAGCTAGGTGGCACAGTGGATAGAACACTGGCCCTGGAGTCAGGAGGACCTATGTTCAAATCCAGCCTCAGATACCTGATAGACACTAGCTGTGTGACCCTGGGCAAGTCACTTAACCCCAACTGCCTCTCAAAAAGAAAAAAAAAAGATAGATGAGCATATGTCCCATGAAACGATGTTTTATTGTTGCCTTTGAATATCTTGTGAAACTAACTCCAATAATTTCTTTGTTTGCTTCTCCAGGGAAAACTTGTGAGCAGACATTCCAGTTAGCTATAATTTCCATTTGTCTTCTGGTTTTATTTATAGTGATTGTGTCAAAATGGGTACAATTTTATTCCTTCAGTAGCATGTATACTCAGTGATCACTGGATCAGGATCTCACACAAGAGGCATTTTTTAGATATTTGTAATTTGTAATAAGATAATATTTGTAGATGATCTAAAAACCACTTGACTACTTTTCACCATCTGATTCCTTTTCACCAATCTGCATGGTTATTGCAGAAATGAGAGGGGCCACACAGCACTGGGGAGGGGTTCTGTTTTGTATTTTGTGTCATGGGTAGCAATAGACAAAGAATTCATAGTCCAGTTTACTAGTGATGGGCCTCTCCATACTTTCTTAGGTTAATCCTTGGAAGGCAGATTCAGTCTATTTTACCAGGACTGTTGTCAAAGCCTTTTCAAGGAGGTAGAATCTGCTGGTATAACTTCCAAGAATCCATACTATGAGGCATCAGCATAGGACTTGGTGTAGGGTAGCTACTATTGTTAAATGAAATAGATATGTATATGTGTATATATTTGTACGCCCCCGCATGCACATATGTATATATGTATATATGTGTATGAGAGAAGTGATTATTTTTCTGTTATATTAACAACCAATTATACAATTAGGATTAAGATTTTTTCTATTTATTTCCTCATTCAGGGACATTCCCTGTAGGCCAGCTGGTCAGTCTCTGAAGGACCCCGCTGATGGGTGAGATTGCCGAAATCCTCTGAGTACATGCTCTGAGATTTTTTTGGGGGGGGACCCCACCCAATTAGAAGATTTTACTTCTGTTTGGAGTGTAAACAGGATCTAAGCTATGTGAATTCTTGCCCTTAGGAAATAAGCCCATGTCCTTGTACCCCTCCATTGGAGTTTAGGGTAACTCAGCTTTTGAAGGAGAAAACCAACCAGAGTGGTATGGGTAGAGATGAATTCCTTTGTCCAGATTGCTGGAGACAGCTGAGTCTCATGATCAAGTCATGTTCTCAGCAGGAGGAGCTGAAGATTTTTAGGCTATCTCCTTATTAACACATCTATTCTCTCATTGATTGTTCACCAATCAGCCTGGATTTTCACCTGTCAGAGGCACCGCCTTTTCCAAAAGTCTATAAGCATTCAGTGATCTACATGGTTTTGTCTTGGGTTACCAAGAGAAACCATTGACCATCAAATTATTGATTATCAGCTAGCCGAATTAATAAATTATTAATTACCCAGAAACTCTGTCTCTCAGGCTTTTCATTTATCTCATGTATGTGCATGTATATATATATATATACACATACACACACACACACATATATACAAACATGTGTATATATGTGTATGTATGTATTATCTATCTATCATCGATCTATCTATCTAGTCTCCCTGGTTTTTTTTAAGACTCACTCCAAGTAGCATTCCTGCAGAAATTCTTTCCTGGCTCTCCCACCTGTAAAGAAGGGGTCCTTAAGTGGGGGGAAGAGTGTCCATAGTAGGGGAGTCTATGGATAGATTTCAGGAGGTCCATGAATTTGGAGGGGGAAAATCACATCTTTATTTTCACTCTGAAATTTGGCATTTCCTTCAATTATTTAAAAATGTTATTCTGAGAAGGCGTCCATCGGCTTTAACAGCCTGCCAAATATGTCCATGGCCCAAAAAGGTTAAAAATCTTTATTTAAGGCTAGATTCCATTTATTCTTTATTTATCTTGCATATTTACAGGTGTGTGTGTGTGTGTGTGTGTGTGTGTGTGTGTGTGTGTATTCTCCCATTAGAATGTAAGCTCCTTGAAAGCAGGGTCTATTTTTGCTTTTTCTTTATCCCTGCAGTGCTTAGCACAGTATCGGACACAGAGTAAGTGCTTGATAAATGCTTCTTGGCTAATTGATTAATTAGCTCAGAAATAACAGCACTTTTATGTTATAAGATAGTATTGGTCTTGGATCCAATCCTGTATGAATGAGTGAATCATTTTTTTTTAATCCAAGTACTACAAAAATGATGATTTTTAGGAGAAATTTTCTGTTACTAGTTAATTACCACTTGAATTTTTCTGGTGAGAGAAAGAAGGAAAACTCATCTTTCATTTTGTTTTTAAACATATTTTAAAAAAATGAACCTCAAAAAACTTTTTACAGGAGATGGCCTCCTCTCCTACCTTCACTTCTTCAAAGAGGGAGTTCAATCTCCAGCAGAGGAGTTGTAATACCATTCAGTCCAACAGACATTCATTAAATGTGGACTTCACTGAATGCCAAACTCATGTTGCCCTAAAGGGCTTAACAATTCCAAGAACTGGCTAATTTTAATGTTGTGAAACATTACAGATAGCATAGCTGAAAGGTGGGAGATGGGAAAGGGAAAATGGAACATGGTATAGAGGAGAAGGGACTACAACAGTAATCAGAAGAGCTGAGTTTAAATCTCAGGTCTGCTACTTACTAGCTGTACCAGATTGGAAAATTACTTTAGCAGCTCAATCTTGGCTTCCTCATCTGTAAAATGGGAATAATACCATATTGCCTGCTAAATATAATATGCAATTAATAATGTGGTTATCCTGAGGTACAAATGAGAGATGATGGCTATGAAAGCATTTGGAACATTGTAAATTACTCTGCAAATGGACCCGAGTCCTCATTGTCCCCACTTACTCCATTCTGGCATTGATAACCTCTTGGCATCAGTGGACAATGAGGGCTTTTATAACTTCTCTAGGGACGTTGTTCTGTCATTGGATGGTGTCTCCTTAATGAATTATGAGTTTTTTGTCTTCTTCTCAGTTGTGCCAAATGGAGACGATTGATTGATGCATGGGCAGTTCATGCACTGGTACCATACTCTTGGGCTTGTCTTTTTAAAAAGGAGAGCAGAAGCACAAAGAAAGGTAGGGTTTTGGAAGGTCAGAAAGAGAAGTTAGTCAGCCTTTCAAGGCCTTAGTTACTCTTTTGGTGTACAGCCAACAACCTACAAGAAAACCTTGTGCTTTGGGGAACCATATGTAATGTCATGCAGAGTCCCTCAGAAGAGTTCCTGACCAAGCATTCAGTGCTCAAAAGAGGGGGCACTCAATCCCAGAATAGTACCATAGGAATTCATAGATCCCTGAGGGAGATGATGCCCATGGGAGGGAAATGTTTGACCATCTGCCAACTTTAGAGTGCTTTTACCTTGAGAATGGTGTGCAAATCAAGAATAGTACTTTATATTATAGATCTGGAGAAACTGTAAAGGTCTCTGGTTGGGTTAAAGGCCACCAGAGATGAAAGGATCTTAATTGTTTACATGTCTAGGTGTGAGTACATTGTATTTATATATTTTTTTCTCAACTTAAAAAAAGCCTGTTATGCATTGGGGCAATTCATAACAGTCATGGAAAGGAAAGCCTGTATTTTGGGTTTTGTTATCCTAAGAGCTTGCATGGGAGCAGAGGATCCATTTCCTTTTCTATATGGACTTAGACTTGAGTCAAATTCCAATATTCCCAAGGGACTCATTGGTCGGGGAAGCATAATCCGAAATAGGAGTTTTGTGAGAAATTCCTACAACGTTATAAACCCAGAACTTTGGTTCTGGCTCCTGGGTTATATACAGATAACAAAGAATCTGTTATCTTGGTGTGGCTTATACTCAGAATGAAAAAGGCTCCAGTGAGATATGAAAGAATGTTTCCAGCATTTGTATCTGTATGTTTGTATTTGCAGTGATTATTCAGATTGATGCTGTACATGAAGATCTATGCAGCTATTAAAAATTGGGGTAAAGTATAGCAGTCAGCAAAGGGAACATTAGAAATTAGAAGCTCAAACTGAGCAACTATTCCTGCCTATCTAGCTGAAAGTGTCTTAAATGCAGAATTATGTTTGAGATCATTTGAGTGGTACTTACCCATATTAAACACTGGCACATAATGACCCTGATTCCAAGCTGCATTACAGAATTTTCTATCCAAAGAAACATAGCCTTGTACCATTCTAAAAGGGAAGAAAATATTATTCATCTTGCTTTAGAAAAATCCAAGTACAAGCACATTTATGCAAAAGAGAAATTAAATAGTG
The DNA here is from genome assembly GCF_900497805.2 of Vombatus ursinus. NCBI lineage: Eukaryota > Metazoa > Chordata > Mammalia > Diprotodontia > Vombatidae > Vombatus > Vombatus ursinus. The sequence continues at coordinate 11,920,313 of NW_020948739.1, forward strand.
AGTTCCCCAAGTACATTTAAAATATGTCAATTTACAAAAAAAAACAAAACCAAACTCAATTTAAACACAACTTTTTAAGCAGCAAATCTATTGTATAAAACAAGGCGCTGGTTTCTATTTTCTCCTAATTAAGCTACATGCTGTAACCTCATAGAGTACAATCCTAATCTTAGGAACTGTTCTCATTTCACAAATGATTCACAATCTTGATTTAGCAGAGGACAAAGAACAACTAGTCTCCTCCTGAGCCCAGCCTGCTGTGTCTGTGCTGGGCCCCAATTCTGTTCAGAAAATGATCTAGCCACCCTCCCTGACTTCAAACTCATCCAGCCCGCAGTAGCCTACGTTTCATCATTATGTACAAATCCCTTTTGCCCTTGGTTTGGTACATTGGGAGGGTCTCGAGTAATTAATTAGGACAAGATCTACTTGGGTGCCGGAGGGCAGTATGGAACCACAAAGAAGTGAATTTCACCCTTAGGAGCAATCAGTGTTTTTGCTTTCCAATTCTTGCTGCTTGGTATGAGGTACCCCAAATAGGAGCTCTTTGTACGATCTCCTATCTTTTTTAATTGTAGCAGCAAAGTATCAGCCTGCAAACGTGGGCTGCAGAAAACTGTCAGAGCTGGCCTCCCCCTAACATTTGAGGGGATACTGGCAGCTTATTGGTGCCTCTACTTTGAGCCTGAGTCAAGGAGGGGTGGGGGTGGGGAGGAGGAGAGAAGCAGTAGAAGCCAAAGCATCTCCGAGAAAACCCTACAATTGCAAAGGAAGGACCCAGGTGGGGAGAAAGCTAAATCGCCGAGAAGGCCATTGGACAAGGGGGCGGGGGGGGGTACGTAGAGAGAACAGGACACAAAAATTCACTTTCCTTACAAAATAGGAGAAACTGCCTAACTAGCAAGCAGACAATGTCCCGACTCCAAGGACTTTTCAGGGTCTGTCTGCCTCCCCTTCAAAGGACGAGGAAGAGCGGCCAGCTCAGGATGGAGAAAAATCACAGAAGAGCATAATGCGTTGGCCAAACTTTCTCCCTCCCCCGCTTCTGCCTCCTCCCTCCCCTAGCTTTATTATCAGGCAGGCAGCCTGATAATTGATGTGCAAAGGAGAGGATCTCGGGAGCAGCAGCTGGGTAAATGGTAAATCATGCCATTCTGCCGGCGCGTCCACATCTGCAGTTTCACGGAAATTACATTAGGCGAAGGACTCGGCCAGTGCCAGGGGTCTCGATGCCATAGGCTTCTCTGTTCTCTAGTTTGGGGTGGGGGAGGAAGGATTGTTCAGGAAGCTGCCTCTGGAAGCTCCATACAGTTTGGTGTCTTTCCAGTCTGACTGCACTGAGGAGTTACTTCATTTATTGGGCTCAGGTGAAGGAGGTTTAAGCCCTCCTTCTCCTCCTTCTTCTTCCCTTCCCCTCCTCCCACTCTCCCTTCACCTCCTTTTCATCTGCCCCTTCCTCCTCCTCCTCCCTCTCTTCCTCTTCCTCGCTTCCCCTCCTCTTCCTCTTCTTTCTCCCAACTCTTTCTCCTCCCCTTCTCTTTCCCTCCTTCCTTCCCTCTCCCCCTTACTCCTCCTCCTCTTTCTCCCCTCCTCCCTCCCATGAGATTGATTTTCAGCTGGCAAGAAGCCTTTTCTTCACAAGCCCTTTGGCAGCGGTGCGCACTGAAACCTGGTCTCCGGAAGCACGGAACCCAGCTATCAGGGAACACACACATTCATTCCCCGTCTCCACTGAAAATCGTGTTTGTCTAATCCACCAGTCATAACAAGTTCATGCTTTACTTTAGTTGTTCAGGAGAAATCCAACAGATTTAAGCTATTTGATCACTTGATTAGTCTAAACAAGTCTGGATAATTAGCCTGCCTAATTAATACCTATGTCTATTGTGCAGTCTGAGCAGAAGGGTTTTGAAGGTAGTGCCAGTTTAAAGATGTAGAAATAATTACTCTATAAAACTGGGCATCAGGCATATTTCCATGGGATTTCACCTTGAACATGCAAATGCTTTCTATTTTGAGATGCGATTTGTCAAAATGAGGAACATTTGAACGTTCTCCAATCTGGAACTGTTTCCTACAGAAGTGAATGGAAATCCTGAACCTACCTTACGGGCATGAAATCCTTTCCAGATATTTCCTGTAAAAGAAAAGAAGTGCCTCAATACCAGTATCCATTGCTCTCACTAAACTAACATAAAGAATTTGGAGTTAGGGATTTATTAAAGAAAGTCATCTTACATGAGCTGAATTTAAGGAATTTTTAGGTTTATGCACTAGATGGCATCGCCTGCTGGCCAAGTGTGACATTGCAACCCATCTCTACGTAGAAATTATAAACAATGAACCTGGACAAAGGAGGACAATAAATTCTGGCTATAGAATTTACTTACTGGATTCTGGAATTAGATAATTCCCAAGTTTTCTGGGACAGTGTGGAAATTATAGGATCAGAGGATCAGAGCCCAGACTGCAGGACTTGGAATCAGGATGGACCAGGGTACAAATCCCATCTTAGACAATTACTAGTTGTGACCCTGAGCAAATAATTTCACTTCTCCCAGTCTTAATTTTCTCATATGTGAAATGGGAATAATAACACTAGTGCAAATTATACCTCATAGAGACATTGGAGGTGTGTGTGTGCACTTTATGACTCTTAAGGCACTATAGCAATGTGTAATTGCTATTATTACTGGGCAATTCTTTGTAATAGCAGGCATATCTCCTCCAGTGCAGCAAAAGGACCCCTGGAATATACATGTACCTTTAAAATAAGCAACAGCCCATGTGTCCATACTGAAAATAAGTCAAGGCAGATTTACAAGTGTAGTTGGGGTAGAAGTGGAATACATTCTAGATATATATACATACATACATACATACATACATATAATTCCAATAATCAGGAAGCTAGTTGTTGCAGCAGATAGAGCTCTGGTCCTGGAGTCAGGAATACCTGAGTTCAAATTTAGCCCCAGACATGGCTGTGTGACCCTGGGCAAGTCACTTAACCTCTGTTTGCCTCAGTTTTTTCAATTAAAAAATTGGGAAAATAACGGTACCTACCTCACAGAGTTGTTGTTGAGGATCAAGTGATATATTTGTAAAGCACTTAGCCTAGTACTTGTCACATAGTAGGCATTTAATAAATATTTATTCCCTTCTGCTTTGATGGAACATATGTTGAGCTATCCTGGCTGATTCCAATCAGCCTTACGAGCTCTAGAGCTGGGAGCTTTGAGATCCCTCACTAGTGCTAAATGAGAGCAGGAGTTTCTTCATTAGAGAGGGTGATCACCAGAAAAAAGGATGAGCCCAACTCTTGACCTGACTGGCCAAAAGATATGAACTTAGAGGTATTAGTTTCTACAGTACAGAGTCAAGGTGATGTTGAAATGCCAGTTCATCAGTTCCCTCTAAAATGCTTCATGATTTGATAATTTAAGTATCAGCCTCCTGGAAGAATTTAAGAGTAGTTTGAAGTTACTGGGTTTGTTTAGGTATTTTGTCAATGTGTACTTGTGATTATTTTGGTAATTTTATAATTTCTTTTCTAAGGGAACAAATCAATATCATACAATACTTGATTTATACTGTATATTGAATCTTTGCATATTCCTTCTTTTGAAGAGACCTCAGATTTTAATTTTATTTTATACCCCTACCCTAGACCCCTAGGGCCATTAGTTTGATCCTGGGGCTCTGGGGCAGGGGTATAAAAAGTCAGAGAGTTTGCGGGGATGGGGGGAGAACCTGAAACTCTTCTATACAGTCAGACTCTGCAAGGGCTGAACCTGGTATATACTGATGAGTCCTGAGCTAGGAGGAATACCAAGCAGAAATAGAGAGAGTGAGCATTGGAGCTCCCCCTCAGCCTAACAGCAGATTAAGAAATCAGGCAATGGTCCTATGAGAAGTTTAATGTACTCTGTTTCTTTGACTTTAAAATTATTTTTTTTTTATACCTTTTATCTTTATGTAAATGTGAGGCGATTGATTTTCTCAATATCATCCCCCTTAAAGTAAGCAATAAGATGTACAATCTATCAATCAGGGGCCTTAGATCTAAGTGTGACAAGTCTGTGAAAGGCATATAATGAAATGAAATAATGTGAGACAAGAAATCGATTCTAGTTAGTTGAAGGAATTTATCATGCCCTCTGGGTTCCATGTGAAAGTGGGAGGCAGAGCCAAGATGGCAGAGTATAGGCAGCAACCCAGCTGAACTCTGTCAACATTCCCCTTCACACAACTTTAAAACAACTCCTCAAGTCAAATTTTGGAGTGGCAGAACCAACAAAAGGTCAAAGCAAGATATTTTTCTAGCCTATGACAAAGTTGGAGGTTAGCATGAGATGTCTATCACACTGGGATCGTAGCTGACCAGGGACATGGCAAGAACATCAGAAATGGCTCTTGGGGGTGGCAGTGGCGGTAGCAGCAGCCACTTAGGGAGCCCCTAGTTTAGAGATGGTAAGACCAATCAGAAAGAGATTACAGAGTACCCTTTGCTAGTATTGGTTCAGCTGGTGATGATTGGCAATTCTATTGCCCATATAGAGTTCTGGGTTGCAATTCCAGGTGGAGAGGAGCACTAGTGATTGTAGGATTGCAGGAGAGCAGGGGACCTGGTCACAGTTGTATGGCCAACAGGAGTGCTACTGCTTGTGGTTGCAGAGGAGCAGGGGCCCTTCCTGGGTAAAGACCAGAGCATGAACTAGAAGAGCAGTGACCACACCTCTCTCTGAATCATACCACTTTGGAAGCACTGAAAAGTTGCATACCCCCAGAACTAGCTCTGAAAACAGCAACGTGAAAAAAGTCTGAAACTTGGGACAGTGCCCACCCATTCCCAGGTGAGCAAATCCCAACTTTAACATAAAATTCAAAGTCAAGAAATAGGGTGATCAAATGAGTAAACAACAATGAAAAGGATTTGACCATAAAAAGCTACTACGGTGGCAGGGGAGATCAAGCCATAAACTCAGAAGAAGAAAATATGAAAACAGCTACAAACAAAGCTCAAAGAAAAATGCTAATTGGACCCAAACCCAACAAGAATTCCTGGAAGAGTTAAAGAAAGAGATAAGTGGTAGAGGAAAAATTGGGAAAAGAAATGAGAGTGATGCAAGAAAATTATGAAAAGAAAATGAATAGCCAGGTAAAAGAGGTGCAAAAAATACTGAAGAATAATACCTTAAAAAACAAAATTGGCCTAATGATTAAAAAAAGGCACAAAAATTCACTGAAGATGAGAACTCTTTAAAAAGCAAATTTGGCCAAATGGAAAAAGAGGTACAAAAGTTCACCACAAAAAATAATTCCTTAAAAATTAGAATGGGCAAGTGGAAGCTAATGATTTTATGAAACATTAGGAAACAATAAAACAATGTCAAAAGAATGAAAAATAGAAGAAAATGTAAAAATATCTCATCTGAAAAACAACTGACCTGGAAAATATATTGAGGAGGGATAATTTAAGAATTATTAGGCTACCTGAAAGCTATGATGAAAAAAAAAGCATATTTCAAGAAATTATAAAGGAAAACTGTCCCGTTATCTTAGATCCAGAGGGTAAAAATAGAAATTGAAAGAATCCACCAAATGTCTCTTGAAAGAAATCCCAAAATGAAAACTCCCAGGAATATTATAGCCAAATTCCAGAGCTCCAAGGTCCAGAAGAAAATATTGCAAGCAGCCAGAAAGAAGCAATTCAAATATCATGGAGCCACAGTTGTGATGACACAAGAAAGGAGTGGAGGGCTTGGAATAAGATATTCTGGGAGGCAAAAGAGCTGGCATTATAATCAAGAACACTTACCTGGCAAAACTAAATATAATCCTTAAGGGGAAAACGGATATTTAATGAAATAGAGGACTTTTAAGCGTTCCTGATGAAAAGACTGGAATTGAGTAGAAAATTTGACATTCAAACACTAGATTCGAGAGAACTTTAAAAAGGTAAACATGAAAGAGCAGTCATAGAAGACTAAAGAAGTTAAACTTTTTACATTCCTATATGTGAAGATGATACATGTAACTCCTAAGAACTTTATTATTATTAGGACAGTTAGAAGGAATTTACATAAACTGAGGTCATGAGTATGAGTCGATTATGTTGGGCAATCTCTGACCCCCTCCAAAAATATTAGGGAGTGAGAAGGAGGGATGCATTGGGAGAAGGGGAAAAGGAAGGGTAGAATGGGGTACATTTTCTCACATAAAGGAGGCACACAAGGAAGAGGTTTTGTGGTAGAGGGGAAAATTGGGTGGTGGTGGCAGGAAATGCTTGAACTTTACTCTCATTAGAATTGGTTCAAAAAGGGAAGAATATACATATACATACACACAGAGAAAGTTTAGAAATCTATCTGACCCAACAGAGAGATGGGAGGGGAAGCTGATAAGAGTTGGGAAGGAGTGTGATAAAAGGAAGAGCAGATTAAGGTAAGCACTAGTCAGAAGCAAAATGTACTTTTTGAGGAGGGACCAGATGGAGAGAGAGAGAGAAAGAGAGAGAAAGGGAGAGAGAGAAAGAGAGAGAGAGAAACAGGGGGAGAGAGAGAGAGAGAGAGAGAGAGAGAGAGAGAGAGAGAGAGAGAGAGAGAGAGAGAGAGAGAGAGAGGGAGAGAGAGAGAGAGAGAGAGAGAGAGAGAGAGAGAGAGAGAGAGAGAGAGAGAGAGAGAGAGAGAGAGAGAGAGAGAGAGAGAAAGGGAG
>NW_020948739.1:11927129-11975690 GCF_900497805.2 Vombatus ursinus
AGGGAGAGAGAGAGAAAGGGAGAGAGAGAGAGAGGGAGAGAGAGAAAGAGGGAGAAAGAGAGAGAGAGAGGAAGAGAGAGGGAGAGAGAGACACACACACAGACAGAGACACAGAGACAGAGAGACAGAGAGAGGGAGAGAGACAGAGACAGAGACAAAGAGAGACAGAGAGAGACAGAGAGAGAGAGACAGAGAGGGAGAGAGAGGGAGAGAGAGAGAGAGAGAAACAGAAGAAAATAGGATGGAGGGAAACACACAGTTATCATAACTGTGAATGGGAATAGAATGAACTTAACCATAAAATGGAAGCAGATAGCAGAATGTATTAGAAACCAGAATCCAAGAATATGTTCTTTATAAGAGACTTACTTGAAACAAAAGATACACGTAGAGTTAAAACTAAGGGTTGGAGCAGAATCTATTATGCTTCAGCTGAAATAGAAAATGCAGGGGGTAGTAATCATGATCTCAAACAAAGCAAAAACTAATAGATCTAATTAAAAGAGATAATTGGGGAAACTATATTTTGCTAAAAAGTACTATAGACAATGAAGTAATATCAAATTTTTTCTAGCAAATTTCTCTGACAAAGAATTCATTTCTCAAATATATAGGGAACTGAGTCAAATTTATAAAAAATAAGAACCATTCCCCAATTCATAAATGGTCAAAGGATATTAATAAGCAATTTTCAGAAGAAAAAATCATAGCCATATGAAAAAAAATTGTTTTAAATCACTATTGGTTAAAGAAATGCAAATTAAAACTCTGGGGTACCACCTCACACCTATCAGAAATGACAAATGTGAAGAGGATAAGGAAAAATATGTACACCAGTAAACTGTTTGTAGACCTGTGAATTGGTTCAACCATTCCAGAGAACTATTTGGAACTATGCCCAAAGGGTTATAAAATTGTGCATGCCCTTTGACCCAGTAATACCACTACTAGTTTTTTTTTTATTCTAAAGAGATCAAAGAAAAGGACCTATATGTTCCAAAAATATTCACAGCACCTTTTTTTTGTGGTAGCAAAGAATTGGAAATTGAGGGAATGCTCATTAATTAGGGAATGGCTGAGCAAGTTGTGGCATATGATTGTGATGGAGTAATATTGTGCTATAAGAAATGACAAGGGGGGGTGCTTTCAGGGAAAAAAAAATGGCAAGACCTACATGAACTGAGGCAAAGTGAAGTGAGAAGAACCATGAGATTATTGTGCATAGTAACAGCAATGTTTTAATGATGATCAACTGTGAAAGACTTGGCTACTCTGATCAGATTGTTCAAGATAATAGTTTTATGGGGCGTTGGGGGGAGGGGAGGAGTTTGGGACCATGAAAATTGCCTTTATTCATTCATTTATTTATTTTTACTTTAATAACATTTTATTTTTCCAATTATGTGTGAAAATAATTTTTTTTTAGGCAATTGGGGTTAAGTGACTTGCCCAGGGTCACACAGCTAGTAAGTGTCAAGTATTTGGTCTGAGATCAGATTTGAATTCAGGTCCTCCTGACTTCAGGGGTGTTCTATCCACTGCGCCGCCTACCTGCCCCATGAAAATAATTTTTAACATTCATTTAAAAAATTTTTGAGTTCCGAATTCTTTCCCTCCCTCTCCCTGAGACAGTAAGTAATTTGATATAGGTTATACATGTGCAATCATGCAAAATGTATTTCCATATTAGCCATGTTGTAAAAGAAGACACAAACAAAAAAAAACTCCATTTTTTTTTAGCACAGACAGATGATAATATGACTTTTTTCTCTCTGTCATTGTAATTCCATTTGCTCATCCTTATTGGTTTGCATCAGGCAAACTCACCAGCAGTTGAATATTCTGAAAAAATTAAGAAAGTGAAAAATAATATGCTTCAATTTGCATTTAGACTTCATCAGTTCTTTCTCTGGATATGGATAGCATTTTCATCATGAGTCCTTTGGAATTGTCTAATTCAAGACAATTCCAAAGGACTCATCATGAAAAAATGCTATCTACCTTCAGAGAGAGAGAACCAATGAACTCTGAGGGCAAATGAAAGTACAATTTTCTTGATTTTTTTCAATATGGCTAATATGGAAATATGTTTTGCATAATTTTACATGTATAAATGATATCATATTGTTTTCCATGGGTGGGGGAGGGGTGAAAGGGAGAGAGAAACTTTGGAACTCAAAATGTGTAAAGAATGTTAAAAATAAATAATAAATTAAAAAAAATCTTTGAACCTTTTTTGTTGTAACTAGAAGCATATGCATTTGTAAAAATAAAGTAGATCATGAAAGAAAAAAGTATTGAGGTAGCTGGAATAAGAAAATTCTTGAAATTGGAGCAAGTATAACTTTCTAGCGCCCTCTTGAGTAAGAACTACCTACAAGGGAAGGTTCACCAGAGGCGAATCTTTTGAGCTTTAATGGGACTGGAAAATGTTGGACTTCTAATGCCTAGATGATTTGATAAGAGTGTTTACATTGGGAGCTAAGCAGGGAAATTATTTGAGCACCCCACAGATTGGGGGAAAGGACTTTAAGTCCCCAGGTGCTCTGAATTAACTTTTTGCCACATGTGTTCTCTAAGCTCAAACTCACTTTTCCCTGGACTCTGTATTGGTGGGAGAGTGTGACACTGACCTTTAGAGGATGTTTTTGAACTACTTATGCTTAGTGTACTACATTAGTAAATAAATACCAATTTCTAATAGTTATTTAAGACTTATGACTAAATGATTCTTAAATGATAAACTTCAAGGGAGGAGAGCTTCCAGTGGGGGCTTGTGTCAAAGCATTAGAGAATCACTCCTAGGGCTATGAGGGGGAGATGCAGGAAAATTCTGGGAATTCAACTCCTCAGCGGGAGTGAGAATTGGGATAAGGATCCTCAGAGTTGATGTAAAATTCATGTTTATCCCCTTCATTTCTATATGTCTCCCTCCTCCCTCCTTCCATCCTTTCTTCCTCTTACTCCTTTCCTTATTCTCTTCTTTCTTTCCTTCTTTTCTCCTTTCCTTCCTCTCCTCCCTCCTTTCCTTCCTTTCTCCCTCCTTTCTCCTTCCTTTCCATCCTTCCCTCTCTTCTTCCTTACCTCCCTCCCTCCTTACTAAATAGCAGCTCTACTATTTTGAATTCTTATGTTCATGCCACTGTCTTTGCTGTCTTGTCCCTTGGGCCTTGTTGAAATTCCTTGGGCCCATGGTAACACATGTAGTGGAGAATAGAATGTTGCATGCTCCTGGTCATCATTCTGCAGCTACAGAACAATGCCTGCCTCTTTGGGTAAGGAACCATGAGAAAAAACACTGTTATTTCCCAGAGGCTCACTTCTGCCCTTGGTGGTATCTTCTACTGGACCTCATGTTGACCTCTTCACAGATTTAGAATCACTTCAGCAAACTCCATTCCTGTTCTCCAACATTGTCTTTTGGGTTGGGTATGGAAATTCTGTTTGGGCCTGAAACATCTCTGGTTTATTCTCTCTGGCTTGGAGGGTGGCAGAGCAGTGCAGTGGGAAGAACGAGGCTTTCCAAGACAGAAGGCCCAGAGTTCAAATCTAGCCTCTGCTATTTCCCATCTTTGTAATCTCTCTGTAATTTATCTCTATTATCTTTGTGCTTCAGTTTCTTCATCTATAAAATGAAAAGATTGGACTAACATGACTTATAGCACACCTCCCATCTCTAAATTTATGCTCCATTTTTTCTCCATGAAATCATCAGTCACTGGCTCATATATCCTTAGTCTTCTCTCCCATTCTATTCTCTGCCCCATGGGGGAAAGGAAGAATGTGACAGGAACTATAAGACTGTAAGCTCCTTGAGGACAGGGCCTATTTTTGCCTCTTTTTATATCTCTAGGACTTGACACAGTGCCTGGCATAGAGTAGGAGCTTAATAAATGTTTATTGATCAATTGATTCACTCGCTATATAATCCAATAATGCTCTGCATAAAGGTTATAAAAACCTCTGAGCCCATCCCAATGTTCTGTTTTTATAGCCTCCTTTATAGAGGATTGCTTGATTTAGTGGCTGGCAGCAATAGTCAAGTCTGTTGAGCAGGGTCCACAATGTAGTTTTCTCTTTGATTCCTTCTCGAACAAGGTAATCTCTGTTTTGTTCTATGAAGTGGATGTTTGTGCAACCTGACACGTCTCCCTGGAAAGTTGCTTGACTTTCCATTACCCAAGCTTCTGAAAGATTATGGAATGATATTGTGTCCCCTTGAGTCACTGACTCCCTTGACACTGTCATGAATAACTTTGCTCTCAAAGCCAGCTTCCTAGTATGATGCTGGGCAAATTGGCCATGGAGTTAAATTGGGATTGAGACTGGCAAAATTCCCAAGAGAGCTGCAGAGCTTCCCCTAGCCAAGACTGGGGACTCCCTCAGGTCAAACAAGTGATCTGATATAGCCTCAGGCTTGTACAGCATGCCCGGGGCAATGTGCGAGAAGAATATTCAACTGCTGGTGAGTTTGCCTGATGCAAACCAATAAGGATGAGCAAATGGAATCACAATGACAGAGAGAAAAAAGTCATATTATCATCTGTCTGTGCTAAAATAAGGCAACTTCTAAAACAGTGTATATTTATGCCATCTCATGTGTCTACTAATTGCTATCCCAGGGAACGATGCTTGTGGGAGGGGATGCGGGGGAACAGGTTCCTCCCCCCCCACCCCAGTTCCTTTGCATGTGTGACCCAAGGTCCCTAAATACAGTGGTTTGAAAAGATGAGTCAGCAGAACACAAATAATGGGCTGTTTCTAAGGTGCTTAATACATATTTGTTGAATATATTTGGAGAGAACAGGGCTCCTGATATGTTGCTACATTCTTTTCTTCGTTTCCAACCCTGAAGGGTAGTGTGCTATGCACTCAGCAGCTGGCTCATATTTCTCTTCTTTGTCCCTGAACAATTCCTGAAGACTCACTGAGGGCTGACGATGCCTGACAGAGGGTGGAGGAGCGAGGGCCCTTGGCCTTTAGGGGTTTTCAGTAGAGACAACATGGGCACATACAAAGTGTAACCAAAGAAGTGTTAAGACTGGTTTTTGAACAAATGTTCCAGGCAAATGAGTGCTGTCCTTCAAAATAATTACCACCAAGTCTGTACTCTGATTTAAATGATAGCATTGATTCTTTAAGAGTGCCAAAGCACTTCACGTACCCTACTGAATTTGATAGAGTGAGGCCCAATGTGGAAAGCTCATTAGTTCTGGGGTCAAAGGACCTGAGTTCAAATGCTTCTTCTGGTGCTTACTATTTGTGTAACTTTGGTCAAGTCACTTAACTTTTCTGGGCCTCAGTTTTCTCACTTGTGGGTTGGACTGCATGACTTTTGACATCTTTTAAGCTCTAATTCTATGATCCCCTCAACCACCCTAGAAGACCTGAGTTCAAATCTGATCTCAGAAACTTGCTAGTTATGTGACTCTGGGTTTGTCATTCTGTTTGCTTCAGTTTCCTCATCTGTAATAATAGCACCTACCTACCACAATTATTGTGAAGATCAAATGAGATAATAATTGTAAAGAAGTTAGTATAGTGCCTAACACATAATAAGCACCATATAAATGTTGTTGTTCAGTTGTTTCAGTCATGTCTGACTCTTTGGTACCTCATTTGGAATTTTCTTGGCAAAGATATTGGAATGCTTTGCCATTTGCTTGTCCAGGTCATTTTGCAAATGAGGAAACCGAGGTAAACAGGGTCTAATGACTTGCCCAGGGTCACACAGCTAGTGTCTGAGGTCTGATTTGAATTCAGAACCCAAGTCCAGTATCCTTCCTATTGCATCATTTTTACTGCTCATTCAGAACAAGCCAGCCTCATTACTTCATACACATACATTCGTTTTCATCTCAATCAGTGTCTCCAGACTTGATCATTTGCTTTAGTTATCAGAGTTAGCTTTAAAGGATTTTGATAATTTCCAAAAATAAAACTAATTTCTCCCAGAAGTTAAAGCTTTGCTGCCATCAAGGATACTGAAAGAATGTGCCACAGACAAAGGTCACCAGCAAAGTATCATGACAATTTGATTTGTGAGATCCCACACATAGCTTTGATGAAGCCATGACTGCCTCAATAATTGCCACTTTCCTTTCTGCTTTGAAAGGACAATGTTTATTTGACTGTAAACTCTAGTATCACCATTAAAAAATTAGTCTCAATTTGGATACAGTACTTCTTAGGGCTTAAGAATGTTCTCTACAGCATCCTTGTCATTAGAAGGGAACATGCTATGTCCCAAGGCCAGTATTCCCATTGTTGAGTGAATAGCTAGGAGATTTTTCCTTACATTGAACTTTCACTTACTGGCTTCTAGTTCAGTTCAGTTCAATTTAATTCAATTCAACAGCTTCCAATAGGTTAAATTAGTGACCTAGGTGCAAGAGACAGACATAGACACTAAGCATAGTTCCTGGCACATGGTAGATTCTTAATAAATGCTTATTGATTTATTAATTTCTCCCCTTTGGGAGTATGCTTAAGTTTATCTATATTCTTCCTAAAATGTGGAACCTAGAATTCAATATAATATTCCAAATGTACTTTAACCAGTGCAGCTCACAGTAGGACTATTCTCTGAACATTACCTCATCTATGATTTTGTTGGTGTGGCTACTCTTTCCACCAATGCAGTTGGCAACCATCCAAATGGTCTTGGAGAGTTGTTGTGGCCACAATGTTAATCACTGTATAAACAATATAGTGATAAATCTTTCTGAACTGAATCTTTTGACAATAGTCCTATAGTCATTCATTGAGCACATAGTCGAAGCCTTTCTTTCCAGCTCAGTACTAGCAATAGCCAGCATTTATATAGTACTTTAAGGTTTGCAAAGCACTTTACATCTGTCATCTTATTTGATTCTCATAACAATTCTGTGAGGTGGTGCTGTTATTATCTCCATTTTACAGATGAGAAAACAGAGGCTGAGAGAGGTTAAGGGATTTGCCCAAGGATACACAACTAAATAAGTGTCTGAATCAGGATTTCAACTCATGTCTTCCTAACTCCAAGTCCAGCACTGTCCACTATGCTACTTAGAGGCCTGATAGAACCTGCTAGAGTTGATGTTTTAGCAGCAGAGAAACCAGAGTCACCCCTAAGCCATGGTGATACATCAAATGAGGACTTGGGTGGAAAGTTGTGGACATTATATGGCTATGAATACAGTCTGAAATTGTGTAAACTTTTGTGGCTATCATGAGATCATAAGAGGCAGTTAAGTGGCATAGCAGAAACATTGTTTGACCTGGAGTCACAGAAGCTCAAGTTCAAATCCAAACTCAGACAGTTACTACCTGTGCGATCCTGGGCAAGTCACTAACTATCTTATTTGCCTCAGTTTCCTTAGCTATTAAATGAAGATAATAACAGCATCTACCTCCCAGGGTTGTTGTGAGGATAACATATATTTGTAAAGCACTTTGCAAACCTTAAAGTGATATATAAATGAAAGTTTTTCTTAGCATCAACTTATAGCTGGAAGAATCCTTTGAAGATATCTAGTCTTCCACTATTAGAGAGAGGTATGGTGATTTGCTCCAGGTAGTAATTGGCAAAACTGACATTAAAATTTAGATCCTCTGACTCCCAATCTAGCATTCTTTCTATTACATCACGCTATCTCTCATACTGTTGACTCATCTAGGACTTGAAGTTCCCTGAAACCTCCAGATCTTATTCATATTAATTGCTATCTAGTCATACACTGCCATCATCCTACTTGTATAGTTGATTTTGTGAATGTGTATGACAAATTTTATTCCTATTAAAATTCTCACCAAATTCAGCCCATCATTCTAGCCTATCAAGATGGATTTTTCCATCTTGACTTTATCATCTAACATAGTCTATATATCCCTCCAAAGACAGATGTCCTAGGGCACTCTACTTGAGACTTCCTTCTACATTAACATCAATTCATTAAATAAACCCAACTATCCTTTGAGTCTAGCTATTCAACTAGTTCTCAGTTTATGGGGCTGAGGACTTCTGGGGAGATGCATGGAATTATTGTACAGAATCCACAGAAACACACACACACACACACAGACACACACACACATGCATATACATTAAATATCCTAATTTTGATGAAAAATATGTAGTGTGATTCAGTAAAACAAACAAAAATATGTTTCATACATTCTACTATTTTTCAGTTACATGCAAATGCTTCTATGATTAATACAATACAAATTTAAAAATACTACTGGATTTCCAACAGCTTTCCACCCTCATATTTTTTTTTCAATCAAGGGATACTACTAGTACACTTAGTCTCATGTGGTGATCTACATTCTTTTACATTTAAAATAAGAATTTCTCCTACTCAAAAAGGTTGGGAATCACTGGTCTGGTCCACATCTCTCCATCTTGTATTATAAGGAGAGATTTTGTCAAATTCTTTGCTATAATTTAGATAAATTATGTTGATGGCATTTCTTTGATCTAAGAATCTAGTCAGAGGCATATGATTGTCATCAGAAAGCTCTATATGGGGAATGGAACAAGGTGAAAGGAAGAAGAATATATTAAGTGCCTACTTTGTACCAGCCATTTGCTTTACAAATTTTCTCTCCTTTGATTCTCGTGACAATCTTATGAGGTAGGTGCTATTGTTATTTCCATTTTACAGATGAGGAAACTGAGGCACATAGAAGTTAATTGACTTGTCCAAGATTTGGGTAGCTATTATGTCTAGAGTACTTAGTGGAGGGGGGCAGGTGAGGGTAGGGGTGGTAGGGGAGCAAGGCAGTCAAAGTGAAGGTGGAACAGGCCGGAGGGTGAGACAGAAAGGGAGAGCGAACATGACTGTCTGGGCAATGTGGGGGTTCCAGGCAGAAACTCATCAAATCATTGAGTCAGCTTCAGGATGGTTGTCCTAGGGGGCCAGGCAGCCAATGTAAAGGAGCAGGCTGGAGCTTGAACTAACTCTTCCCATCTGTGACTGTTTTTCTGAATTTCTTTGTATTCCAATAGCTTAGTATAGTGCCTAACATGTAGTAGGCACTTAATATATGTCAGTTAGTCAATAAACAGTTATTAAACCTACTATATGCCAGACACTATGCTAAATTTAGCTAAGGATACATAGAAAGGTAAGAGAGTCCCTGCTCTCAAGGACTTCATAGACTAATGGAGGATATGTTATGGAAAGAACTAATACATACAAAGAAGCTGCCTAGAGGATAAATTAGAAATAATCAACAGAGGGAAAGCACTAGAATAAAGAGGGATTAGAAAAAGGCTTCCTGTAGAAGGATGGTGGGATTTTAGCTGGAACCTGAAGGAAGCCAGGGGGCAGAGATGGAGAGGGACAGAGTGTTCCTGGCCAGTGAAAATACCAAGTCTGGATATGGAATATCTCATTTGAGAAGCAGCAAGGAGAATCATGTCATGGGATCACTTAGAACATGGCGAGGAAGAGGGCTGTAAGGTATAAGAAGACTAGAAAGGTATGTGGGGGGAGGGAAGCAAGTTATGAAGTCCTTTGGACGCCTAACAGAAGATTTTTATTTGATCCTGACGGTTATAGGGCACACCGAATTTTTTGGGGGGATCAGATTTGAGTTTCAGGAAGATGACTTTCGACTCTCTCCCATTAGATTGTGAGACCTTGAGAGCAGGGACTGACTTTCACCCTATTTTGTATCTCTGGTGCTTAGCACAGTGCCTGACACATAACAGGAGCTGAATAAATGTTTCCTGACAGACTGACAGAACTTCATAAAGTTGCCTGACAGACCTAAACTCAAGGATTCTGCCTCCTGCAGAACCAAACTCTACTCCTGTGGAGGTTAGGACAACAACCCAGATTACTGGGTCTGAGTGAGCTTCTTGACAGTCAGTTTAGTGGTAGGTTTTCCTGCCAGATGTACCTTCCCCTTCGAATTTCCTTTCTTTGTGACCATTTTCATCAGGATATCTTCTCTCACAGAGCCCCTGGCTCTGCTGGTTCAGGTGATCAGGGCTATCCCATCAAGGTATGCCATGGTGAGTATGGTACTACTTACTCATAAGACACTATAGTCTCTGCTTGACTCCCAGCTTCATGGGCTCTTCTATTGCTCTAATAGCTCAATATATTCTTTCTGAGCTCCATATGGTCATTCAGTAGCAACCTGATCATACCAATCGAGAAGTCAAATCCCTAGGCATAGGATGTCCTAGTAAATAGTACTTATTTAAATGAGTTCTGCCAGTTGAAAGTCATCTTGCACTGAGAGGAGACAGCACCATTGGAATGACTTACAGGACTATTTACTAGTACTGAATATACAATATGGTCTCAGGTTAGTGGTGCATCAAAAATAGAGCTGAATCTATTTCTGAAAGGTCTTTTTCATCACAGACTCATTCCCTACCAGAAACTGACCTATGGTCAAATGGTCAGGGTACCTACACCCACAAGACACAGAACCCAAGATACCGCACACTTGGAGAAGGAATACAGTAATGGATACACACAGTGTACTTTAACTATCTCTATTATGATTGGCATACCAGGGAAGGGACACAAAGATATGGACAGATCAGGGAAGGTTTCTTTGGGAGGAAAGCTAGGTGGCACAGTAGATAGAGCACTGGACCTAGAGACAGGAAGACCCCAGTTCAAATCCAGCCTCAGATACTTACTTGCTATGTGACCCTGGACTAGTCACTTAACCTGTCTGATTCAGTTTCCTCATTTATAAAATGGAGATAACAGTACCTACCTGGTAGGGTTATTGTAAGGATCAAATGAGATAATATTTGTAAAGTATCCAGCACAGATTAGGTTCTTAATCAATGCTTGTTGTCCCTGTTGGAAGGAAAATTCAGACAGTATAGTACAGACAGTACAGGTATCCTGTCTATGGCCCCAAAGCTTTTCTAGGGCTTTCTCTGGTTCTGTGGGCAATCTAAAGCTCCTAATAAGGTACACAAGTTGACCTGCTTGGTTCAATCTAGAAGCCCAATTAATTGCCTTTCATCCTTCTTCAGTAATCCTGATAACACCACTCTTGCCTCCTGACACAACAGGGGCACAGTGCATCCCAGCTGTGTTAGATGCCCAGCAAATTGTGGGCTCAGTGCTGAGTCATCTATTTCAGGGGCTCTTAACTGCTTTGGTGTCATGGACCCCTTCTCAAAATAATGTTTTTAAATGCATAAAGCAAAAGATGAAGAATTAAAAATGAAACCAAAGGTTAGTGAAAGAAAGATGTGATTTTTTTTCCATTCAAGTTTACTCAGGGGTGGGGAACCACCCTGAAATCTATCCACAAATCAGGGTTCATCTAAGCCTTTCCATCTCTACTGCCTATGGTGTTGACGCTTTCTAAGACAGAACTAATGTACCTGTGTCCCTTAGGTCACATGGGAAGAAGTCTGTGAAAGGAAGTAAGCTCCTTGAGGACAGGAATTATTTTCACCTTTTCTTTGTATCCCTAGTATTTAACACAGTGCCTGGAAGGTAGAAGCACTGTATGATTGAGTGGTGGTGGGTGAGTGCGAAGAGAGGAGATACAGAAAGAGAAAAAGAGAAGCACAGAGAGGCAGGGGAGAGAAAGAATGAAAAAGAGAGAGAGACAGACAGAGAGAGACAAAGAGACACAGAGACACACACAGAGAGAATATACAGAAATACTAGTTAATTTTTTCCCTTTTTTGAACATGAAGTTTGAGTCCAGAATAATGAGAGGCAGAGAAGGATCAGGGCCTCAAACTCACTCTTCGAGACAACCTTTTAAATTAAAAAATGAACCTTTTACCTATTGATTAACCTGAAAAAAGCATCGCAATATGTTAACAGTGATGTGACTCTAAGCATAGCTTAGACTTTTCAGACCATTTGAATACAGACTTGAAGGCTGTGGGTAATTTTTTGCCATTCAAACATTATATTCCCCAAAGATTCTTGAGTCTACAGGCAGAAAAAAGTGACTTGAGAAGGCCAGCATGTCTTTTGGGGGGCTGGCAGAACTAGAGCCTAAGAGTCAGAATTACAAGCAGTGACAGGCCTTTCAAATAGTGGTTGTGGTCACTGACCAAAGGACAGCTAAAGGGCAAACTTTACATGGGTACCATGTGGGAAGAATTAGAAATTCCCCCATTCATCCCTTCAGCCATACCTGCACACATAGATCTGATGGTTCTCAATGACAGAGCCCTAGAATATGAAGGAAAGCAATGTTTATATGACATCATAAAGCGCTTCCACTGCCCTGGAACCTGCTAGAAAAAAATATTACTTTCAAATATTTTCCCGATTAACGTATTTTAATCATGTACTCATATGGGGTAATTTCTTGTATTTTATTGTTTCCTTTTCCTTCTTAATGTATATTAGCATTTGCTCTACAGTCTCTCCATCAGAAACAAGATGCCAAGACCTGAGCTGTTGGAAGCTGGTAAGGGCTGCCTACATTGTTTATCAATCCACCGATCCAGCTCAAGCCATGGTTTGGAGAACACCACTCTCTATATATGCAGCCATTTTAATAATTTCCCTTAGCGAGAGTTTCACTTCATATATGAGAGGTGTCAAATATACTGGCTGCGTGTAGCCCACCTCTCTCTCTCCTTCCTCTGCAGTCCAAATCAGATTAAAATATAATTGGGAAATATTTTAAAAAATAAATAAAATACCATAAAATAAGTAATGGTAATGCATGTTTTTCTAAGTCTAAGTTTTCTAAGATCCCTGTGGCCCACAGCGATCCTTATGTACAATTAGTGTTTCTATTTCCATTTCTATTCGAGTTTGACAGCAATGCCCTATATCACTCAGACTCAGCTTGCCATAGTGAATTGAGCACTGGCCTCAGAGCCAGGAAGGCCTGTAGGTTCGGTTCCTGCCTCTGCTTCATGCTGGCTGTATGATCCTGGGCAAGACATTAAAAGTTCTCTGTGCCCCAGGCAAAACTCTCAGGGGTTTGTGACGTGGTGTCAGTCACATTTAAGTCAAATGAGTCAGAACTCATTTAAATATATATATATATACATACACATACACGTACACATACATGTTATACATATGTACAATATGTTTTATATATACATGTATTTTAATATAGTTGGTTTCCTTTGTCATCCTATTTTTTAAATTTTATTTTTAATTTATGGAATAAAATAAGCATTTCTATAACAGTGCAATAAAAAAGATGATTGCATATGAAACTGCAAATCTACTATGCACAACTTGCTATTCCTTCAAATATACAACAAAATTATTATATAATTTTCTTTTTTTCTTCCCTTCCCCCCAGCCCTAGAGACGGCTACCATTAGACATGAAAAGGTAAATATATGTAAAATCATTCTATACATTCTATTCTTTCTCTGAATGCAGATGGTGTCTTTCTTCTTATGTCCTTTATAGTTAATTTGGGGATTTATAATAGTCAAAATAACTTATTTGTTTAAAGTCATTCTTAAAACAACATTGTATTACTGTATACAACGTTCTCTTGCTTCTGCTCATTTTACTCTTTATTATTTCATGCAAGTCTTCCCATTTTCTAAAATCATTGAACTCATCATTTCTCATAGCATAGTAGTATTCCATCACAACCATATACTATAACTTGTTCAGCCATCCCCCAATCGATGGGCATCCTTGCAATTTCCAGTTCTTTGCCACCACAAAGAGAGCTGCTATAAACATTTTAGAACATATAGGTTCTTTTCCTTATTCCCTAATTATCTTTGAAAATAGACCTAGTAGTGGCATGGCTGGGTAAAAGGGAATAGGAAGCTTAATAATTCTTTAGGCATAATTCCAGATTGGCCTTCAAATGGTTGGATCAGTTCACAATTCTACCAACAATGAATTAGTGTCCCAATTTTTCTACATTACCTCCAACATTTGTCACTTTCCCCTTCTATCATTTTAGCCAATGTGGTAGGTATAAAATGATATATCAAGGTTGTTTTAATTTTCATTCCTCTAACTAATAATCATTTAGAGCACATTTTCATATGACTATAAATTGTCTGGTTTCTTCATCAGAAAACTGCCTGTTCATATCCTTTGACCTTTTTTCAATTGGAGAATGACTCATATTCTTATAGATCTGACAAAGTTCTTCATACATTTTAGATATGAAACCTTTATCTGATAAACTGTTTCTAAAATTTTTCCCAACTTTCTGCTTGCCTTCTGATCTTGGCTACATTTATTTTATTTGTACAAAAATTTTAATTTAATGTAGTTGAAATTATCCATTTTACACATAACATTGCTCTTTATCTCTTATTTATTCATAAATTGTTCACCTGCCCATAAGTCTGATAGGTAATATGTTCTGAGTTCTTCTAACTTTCTTGTAAAATTTCTCTTTGTATCTAGGTCATGTATCCATTTTGACCTTATCTTGGTATATGGTGTAAGATATTGGTCTATGCCCAGTTTCTGCCATACTGCTTTCCAGGTTTCCCAACAGTTTCTTGAATTGAAATTCTAAGAATTTCAATGAATTCTTATTAAAAAATTTGAGTTCATCCCATTTACCTTCAAAGTTACAATTACTATTTGTGAATCTCGCTCCATCTTATATTTGCTCACTATTTTCCTTCTCAGCCTCTCTTTTTACTCTATCCCCGGTATCTTTTCCCCTTATCCTCTTATTCCTTATTTTGCTCACCCCTCTAAAATTCCCTCCCTTATCTTCTCCCCCCAACGTCCTACTTTTATTCTATATACCCTTTTAAAAGTCCCTCTCCCACCCTATCCCCTAGTTTTCTCACCTCTCTAGAAGTTCAGAAGGATTCTAAACCACTTAAGATGTAGACTTTGTTTCCTCTTCAACCCAGATGATATTAAGGTTCCAACATTACTAGCCTTCCACCCCTCTATTAGTTTCCTCTATTCCTCTGTTTCCTCTATTAGTTCTTCCTTTCACAGCCTGTTTTTATGAGATAATTGCCCCATTTTTACCTTTTCCTATCCAATTTTGTTTTTTAGAATCACCCCATCATATCACCCCAACTCAGCTATGACCTTTCTTTCAAAATAGTGAGTAAAAATAAGATGGAGCGAAATTCACAAATAGCAATTATAACTTTGAATACTGATAAAATTTTCATATATCATAAGTAAACAATTTAATAGTTTAATCAGTGCCTTATAATTAGTCTTTAATGATTTCCTTATATTTCTTCTGGATCTTTTATATAAAATTTTCCATTGAGTTGTGGTCTTTTTGTTATAAATACCTGAAAGTCTTTCAATTCATCAAATTCCATTTTTTTCCCATTCAGGATTATACTCAACTTTGTTGGATAACTTATTCTTGGATGCAACCCCACCTCCTTTTCTCTTTGAAATATAATGTTCTAAGACCTATAGTCTTTTGGCATAGAAGTTGCTAGGTCTTGTGAAATCCTGATTGTTTTTCTACATATTTAAATTTTTTTTTCTTGTTGCTTGCAATATTTTCTCTTTAACCTGGGAATTTTGAAATGTGGCTATGACACTCCTGTAACTTTTCTTCCTAGGATCTCTTCCAGGTGGTGACTGGTGGATTCTTTCTCCTTTTTTTTTTTTTTTTTTTGCTTTTTGGTGAGGCAATTGGGGTTAAGTGACTTGCCTAACATCACACAGCTAGTAAGTGTTAAGTGTCTGAGGTTGGATTTGAACTCAGGTCCTCCTGACTCCAAGGTTGGAGCTCTATCCACTGTGCCACCTAGCTGCCCCAAATGTTTCTACTTCTACTTTACCTTCTTGTTCTAGAACTTCAGGGCAATTTTACTTAATAATTTCTTGTATTATTGTATGCAGATTCTTTTTTGGTAGTTAGATAATTCTTAGATTGTCTCTCCTCGATTTGTTCTCCATATCAGTTGTTTTTTTCTAATGAGATGTTTCAGATTCTCTTCTAGTTTTTAATATATATATATATATATATATTTCTAGTTTTATTATATCTTGGTGTTTTATAATGTCACTCACTTCACCTTGCCCGATTCTAGTTTTCAAGGAGTTATTTTCTTAAGATTTTGTATTGATAGGACTTCTGGGAGCCAAGATGGCATAGTAAGCAGTAAATTGCTCTCGTTCCCCATTATTGACCACTAAAACCTCCCAAAAATAGCACCCCAGGAAAAATCCTGGAACAGTGGAGACAGTGGAAAGATGGGCAGAAGCAGTTTCTTGGCCTGGGAAACTTGAAGGATCACCAAGAAAGGTCTGTTTCACTTGGGTAAAACAGAGAGCACAGTCCAGGAGGGAAGCATCCCAGCAGCAAGCAGTAAGCCCCACCTCAGCAAGCCAGAGGGAGATCCTGGGCCCCAGGGTGATGGTCCAGGTGAGTACCAATACTAGGACCCCCCCACCATGTGCCTTGACATAGCCAGGGGAACTGGCAGACTCTAGCTTGGAGACCTGCCATGTATGCCAGCATAGCCTCAAGCAGTCAGGCATCCTCCAGTGAATGACCTCCCCATGTTTCAGTACAGCCCTGGGTAGACAGGTGTCTTCTAGGAGCAGAACCCTCACCCCTTGCTTCAGTGAGCTCTCTGGGCAGGCAGGTGTCCTTAAGTAGCTGAATCTCCATGTACTTTGGCACATCTCTAGGCTGTCAGGTGTCCTCCAGCAGCAGAACCTCACCATGCTTCAGTGCAGCACTGGGGGGGAAGGCATCTTCCATTAGCCAAAACCCCCACCCCATGCCTCAGTACAGCTCTCTTGGCAGGCAGGCATCCTCCACCAGCCAGACCTTTTCATGCTTTGGTGTTGCCCTGGGGAAACACAGGAAAACCCCACTTGGGCTCAGAACATGCCAACCACCACCACTAGGACGCAGGCTCAGCACTAGGTAAGCTGACAGACCCCCACAGCCTCCAGCTGCCAGCACCGGAGGCCCCAGCACACAAAGCGAGTGACCAGGCCCCTGGCTCCTGGCACAAGAAGCTTGGGATAGTGCCCCCTGTGCTCCAGCAGGAGAGCTCAACGTCAAAAGCCAGGAAATAGGCAAACAAAATGAACAAAAAAGCAGAAAAGAATGCTGACCATAGAGAATTATTACGGTGACAGGGAGGGTCAAAATGCAAACTCAGAAGAGGATGACATTGTCAATATGCCTACATCTGAAACCTCAAAGGGAAATATGAATTGGTCTCAAGCCCATAAAGCCTTCTTGGAAGATCTCAAGAAAGATTTTAAAAATCAAGTAAGAGAGGTGTAAGAAAAATTGGGAAAAGAAATGAGAGGTATGCAAGAGACAGTTAATTGCTTGGAAAAGGAAGGACAAAAATTGACTGAAGAAAATAACTCCTTAAAAATATAATTGGCTGAATGGAAAAGGAGGTACAAAAATGCACTGAATTGAAGACGTCCTTAAAAAGTAGAATTGGCCAAATGGAAAGAGAGGTACAAAAATTCACTAAGGAAAAGAACTCCTTAAAAAACAGAATTGGACAAATGGAAAAGGAAGTACAAAACCTGACTGAAGAAAACAATTCATTTAAAATTAGAATTGTACAAGTGGAAGTTAATGACTATGAGACATCAAGAATCAGTCAAACAAAATCAAAAGAATGAAAAAAATAGAAGAAAATGTAAGATTTCTCATGGAAAAACAACTGACCTGGAGGATAGATCTAGGAGAGATAATTTAAGAATTATTGTTCTACCTGAAACCCGTGATAAAAAAAAAAAGAACCTGGACAGCATCTTTCAAGAAATTATCAAGGAAAACTGCCCTGAGGTCCTAGAACCTGAGGTAAAATAGTCCTTGATAGAATCCACCAATCACCTCCTGAAAGATATCCCCATTGTAGCCAAATTCCAGAATTATCAGGTCAAGGACAAAGTACTGCAAGTGGTCAGAAAGAAACAATTTAAATATTATGGAACCACAGTCAGAATTACACAGGACCTAGCAGCTTCTACATTAAGGGATCAGAAGGCTTGGGATATGATATTGCATAAGGCAAAGGAGCTTAGATTACAACCAGCAAAATTGAATATAATATTCAGGGGAAAAGATGGATATTCAATGAAATAGGGGACTTCCAAACCTTCCTAATGAAAAGACCAGAACTCAACAGAAAATTTGATCCTCAAATACAAGACTCAAGAGAAGCAAAAAAAGATAAACAGGAAAGAAAAAAAAACATGTTATTCAATAAGGGTAAACTACATCGCTACATGGGAAGATGATACTTGTAACTCTTGATGAATGTATCATTATTCTGATATTTAGAAGGGGTATACATAGACAGAAGGTGTGGGTATAAGTTGACTTTGATGTGATGATAAAAATAATTAATTAAGGGATTAAAAAAAGGATTGTACTGGGAGAAGAGGAAAGGGGGAGACAGAAAAGGGTAAATTACATTACATGAAATGGTGTAAAAGACCAGTTACAATAGAGGGAAAGAAGGGAGGGAGGAAAGCCTTGTTTGAACCTTACTGTTATTGGATTTGGCTCAAAGAGAGAATAACAAAAACATTCACTTGGGTATAAAAATATATCTTACCCTATAAGAAGTAGGAGGGGTAGGGAAAAAAAGAGGAGGGGGTAGATAGAAGAGAGGGCAGAAGGAAAGGAAGAAGTAGTAGGGGAAAGGGGAAAGAAAAGGGAGGGGAGGCTGATAGAAGGGAGGGCAGATTAAGGGAGGTGGTAGTCAGAAGCAAAACACTAGTGAGGAGTGAAAGGGAGAAAGGAGAGAGAAAAGCATAAATGGGGGAAAATTGTATAGAGAGAAAGACACAGTTCAAAATCATAACTCTGAATGTGAATGGGATGAGCTCTTCCATAATGTGGAAGTGAATAGCACAGTGGATTAAAAACCATAATCCTACAATGTGTTGTTTACAAGAAATACATTTGAAGCAGAGAGATACATAGAGTTAAGGTAAAAGGCTGGAGCAGAATATACTATGCTTCAGCTGAAGTAAAATAATGCAGAGATAGCAATCCTGATATCAGACAAAGTGAAAGCAAAAATAGATCTAATTAAAAGAGATAAGGAAGGAAACTACATCCTGCTAAAAGGTACCACAGACAATGAGTTAACATCAAAACTAATATGCACCAAATGGTATAGCATCCAAAATCTTTGAAGAAAAGTTAAGTGAGTGACAGGAAGAAATAGGCAGCAAAACTATACTAGTGGGTGACCTCAATGTCCCCATCTCAGAACTAGATAAATCTAAACACAAAATAAACAAGAAAGAAGTTAAGGAGGTGAATAGAATTTTAGAAAAGTTGGATATGTAGACCTCTGGAGAAAATTGAATGGGAATAGAAAAGAATATACCTTTTTCTCAGCAGTACATGGCACCTACACAAAAACTGACCATTTACTAAGGCATAAAAACTTCACAATCTGATGCAGAAGGGCAGATATATTACATGCATCCTTTTCAGAGCATGATGCAATAAAAATTACATGTAATAAAAGGCCATGGAAAGATAAACTAAAAATTAATTGGAAACTAAATAATCTAATCCTAAAGAATGAGTGGGTCAAACAACAAATCATAGAAACAATCAATAACATCCAAGAGAATGACAATCAGACAACATACCAAAACTTAGGGGATGCAGCCAAAGCAGTTCTTAGGGAAAATTTTATATCTCTAAATGCCTACATGAATAAAATAGAGGAAAAGGAGATCAATTAATTGGGCATGCAACTAAAAAAAAAGCTAGAAAAAGAACAAATTAAAAATTTCCAATTAAATGCCAAATTAGAAGTTCTGAAAACCAAAGGAGAGATTAATAAAATGGAAATTAATGAAACTATTGAACTACTAAATAAAACTAAGAGCTGCGTTTATGAAAAAAAGAATAAAACAGATAAACCTTTGGTTAATTTGATTAAAAAAAAAAGAAAGAAGAAAACCAAAGTACCAGTATCAAAAATGAAAAAGGCGAATTCACTACCAATGAAGAGGACATGAAAATAATAATTAGGAGCTATTTTGCCCAACTGTATGCCAATAAATCTGACAATCTTAGTGAAATGTATGAATCTATACAAAAATATACCACATTTTCAGAAAAAAAAACCAAAAAAATAAAACCAAAATCTGAACAAGTCATCAATGAAATCCCTTAGAAAAAATCTGCAGGGCCAGAGGGATTTACAAGTGAATTCTACCAAACATTTAAAGAACAATTAGTTGCAATACTATATAAACTATTTGGAAAAGTAGATAAAGAAGAAGTCTTACCAAATTCTTTTTATGATACAAATTTGGTGTTGATATCTAAACCAGGAAGAGCCAAAACAGAGAAAGAAAATTACAGACCAATCCTGCAAAAATTTTTAATAAAATATTAACCAAGACATTACAGTAACTTATCATGAGGATAATATACTATGACCAGGTGGGGTTTATACCAGGAATGCAGAGCTGGTTCAATATTAGGAAAACTACCAGCCTAATTGACCATATCAAAACTAAGTTAACAGATATCATATGTTTATTTTAATAGATGCAGAAAAAGCTTTTAACAAAATATAACATCCATACCTATTAAAAACACTAGAGAGCATAGGAATAAATAGAGTCTTCCTTAAAATGATAGGTAGCATCTATCTAAAACCATCAGCAAGTATAATATGTAATGGAGATCATTTCCAATGAGATTGGGGGTGAAACAAGCATGTCCATTATTACCACTGCTATTCCATATTGTACTAGAAATGTTAGTTTTAGCAATAAGAGAAGAAAAAGAAATTGGAGGAATTAGAATAGGCAATGAAGAAACAAAGCTATCACTCTTTGCAGATGATATGAAGGTATACTTAGAGAATCCTAGAGAATAAAGTAAAAAACTACTAAACAACTTTAGTAAAATTGCAACATATAAAATAAACCCATATAAATCATCAGTATTTCTATATAGAACAGCAAGAGATGGAAAGCTAAATTCCATTTAAAGTACCTGTACACAACATAAAATATTTGGGAGTCTAATGGCTAAGACAAACCTGGGAACTATATGAACACAATTACAAAATGCTTTTCACAGAAATAAAGTCAGATCTAAATCACTGGAAAAACATCAGTTGCTCATGGTTAGACTGAGCTAATATAATAAAAATGACAATTCTACCTAAATTAATTTACTTATTCAGTGCCATGCCAATCAAACTACCAAAAATTATTTTATGGAACTAGAAAAAATAATAACAAAATTCATGTGGAAGAACAAAAGGTCCAGAATATCAAGGGAACTAAAGAAAAGAAATGCAAGGGAAGGTGGTCTAGCCATGCCAGATCTTCAATTGTATTATAAAGCAGCAATCATCAAAACTACTTAGTACTGGCTAAGAAACAGAGTGGTGGATCAGTGGAATAAGTTAGGTACACAAGACACAGTAGTCAATGACTATAGTAATCTACTTTTTAATAAACCCAAAGACTCCAGTTTCTGGGATAAGAACTCACTATTTGACAAAAATTGCTGGGAAAAGTGGAAAATAGTGTGAGGGAAACTAAGCATAGACCAATATCTTACATCACACACCAAGATAAAGTCAAAAATGGGTACATGATTTAGACATAAAGGGTGATACCATAAACAAATTAGGAGAGCAAAAAATAGTTCACCTGTGAGGTCTATGGAGAAGGGAAGAATTTATGACCAAACAAGAATAAGAGAACACTATAGAATGCAAAATGGATAATTTTGATTACACTAAATTAAAAAGGTTTTGCACAAACAAAACCAATGCAACCAAGACCAGAAGGGAAGCAGAAAGTTGGGAAACAATTTTTACCACCAGTGTCTCTGATAAAGGCCTCATTTCCAAAATATGTAAAGAACTGAATCAAATTTATAAGAATACAAGTCATTCTCCAATTGATAAATGGTCAAAGGATATGAACAGGCAGTATTCTGAATAAGAAATTAAAGCAGTCTATAGTCAAATGAAAAAATGCTCTAAATCACTATTGATTAGAGAAATGCAAATTAGAACAGCTCTGAGGTATCACATCATAACTATCAGATTGGCTAAAATGACAAAACAGGAAAATAATAAATGTTGGAGAAGGTGTGGGAAAGTTGGAACACTAACATATTATTGGTGAAGTTATGAATTGATCCAACCATTCTGGAGAGCAATTTGGAGCTATGCCCATAGGGCTACAAAACTGTGCACACCCTTT
The DNA here is from genome assembly GCF_900497805.2 of Vombatus ursinus. Classification (NCBI taxonomy): domain Eukaryota; kingdom Metazoa; phylum Chordata; class Mammalia; order Diprotodontia; family Vombatidae; genus Vombatus; species Vombatus ursinus. The sequence continues at coordinate 11,949,257 of NW_020948739.1, forward strand.
GATCCAGTAGCACTTCTAGGTCTGTAACCCAAAGAGATCACAAAAATGGGGAAAGAACGCACATATACAAAAATATTTAAAGCAGTTCTTTTTGTGGTGACCAAGAATTGGAAATTGAGGAGATGCCCATCAATTGGGGAATGACTAAACAAGTAATGGTATATGAATGCAATAGAATACTATTACTCCATAAGAAATGATTACCTGGAAAGACTTATATGAACTGATGCTGAGTGAATTGAGCAGAACCAGGAGAACATGGTACACAATAACAGCAAGATTGTGCAAAGACCAACTTTGATAGACTTAGCTTTTCTCAGCAAAGCAATGATCCTAAGACAATTCCAAAAGACTCAAGATGGAAAATGCTACCCACATCCAGAGAAAGAACTATGGAGTTTGAATGCAGATCGAAGCATGCTATTTTCCTTTTATTCCCTTTGTTTTATTTTTTTTCCTTTCTAGTGTTTTTTCCCTTTGGTTCTAATTCTTCTTTACAACATGACTAATGTGGAAATGTTTCATATGATTGTACATGTATGGCCTATATCAGATTACACATTGTCTTGGGGAGGGGGAATTGAAGCAGGGGGAGAAAATTTAAAACTCAAAATCCTATAAAAGTGAATATTGAAAACTAAAAATAAATAAATAAATATTAAAAATATTTTATATCTCCTTTTCTAATTGATTAACCCTCTTTTCATAATTTTCTTGGATTGCTTTTATTTTTTTCTCATTTTTTTCCTTGACCTCTCTTATTTGATTTTTGAATTCCTTTTTAAGTTCTTCCAATATTTCTTTTTGAGCTTGTGACCACTTGATGTTACTCTTTAGGATAGGAATAGCTTTTTTTTTTAAAAACCTCACTATCTTCCTCAATATGAACCTAGATCTTCTTTTATACCAAAGTAATTATTGATGTTCAGGTTCTTTTTCCTTTGCTTACTCATTTTTATTTTTAATTTGTCTTACTTTTAGCAGCTTAATATTATTATTATCAAGTTTTAATCCCAAATTGTGGGTAATGTTATCCTAGGCCTCAGGTCCTTCTAACTGTCGTTTTTCTTAATTCTTTCTTGCTTATGCAGTTAGGGTTAAGTGACTTGCTCAGGGTCACACAGCTAGTAAGTATCAAGTGTTTGGTCTGAGGCCACATTTGAACTCAGGTCCTCCTGACTTCAGGGCTGGTGTGCCACCTTGCTGCCCCCAGTTTTCTTAATTCTTTCCGGGGACTCAACCTCAGGGACTCCTCTCTTCCTCCCCAAGCCCCAGCCATGTTGTCCCAAAAAAGATATTGCTCCCTGCCGTACCTCACTCATGGGGCATGTGCTCACTCCTCCTCTCCCACAGCCATAGCCACAGCATGGGATCCCATCTGGTCAACATGCTATGCCTGACTTCTGGAAGTGGGTCCTTCATTCTTCCCTTACTTAGCATCTGCTGTTCATGAGGTGAAATGTCTTGAGGCTGTAAATAATGTGAAAGTTGAGGTAAAATTTCTTGAGGCCTATTCTGCTTTGCTCAGGGCCCACACTGTTTATTGACTCAGTGGAGCTAACCTGGAGGTTTTAACACTTCATTCAGACCAAACCTCAGCCCCTGGAGTCTTCTCTGAAGTCCTCTCAATTTGTCCTAGGAGGACAATTGCTTTACCCCTTTATTTTCGCTGCTCCACGTTCATTTCATGGAGATTTTCTGTCTGTTTGTGGAAGAAATCTGGAGAGTCTTGAAATTTCTGACCTACTCCGCCATCTTCCTGGAATGCCACTTCATCTTCTTTTAATCATTTAAAAACATTGTTCTAAGAAGGGATCTGCCAGTGTCACCAGACGATACAATGGGTCTAGGACACACACAAAAAAGTTAAGAACCCCTGCTTTAGAATGTAAGTTTCAGAGCATCTGAACATCTGAGTTGTTGGAGGAAATGTCCTCATCAACAATTTTTTAACATGCTAATTGCTAAGTGGAATCTATATTAGTTGATTGGTTTTTTTGGGTTTTGGTTGTCCATGTGATTTCATCAATCTAGAGAGCCCATGCTGAGAAACTTTCTGCCACCCTTGTAAATGGGCTCCTTCTCTTCAGCTGGACAGCCTTAGAGAGTTGCTTGGGGACAGTGACAGGATGAGTGGCTTGCTAAGGGTCATTCAGTCTTTTTGGTGCAATGGCAGTATTTGAACCCAAGTCTTCCTGATTCCATGGCCAGCCTGTCATCTGCTCCACCTTGCTGTTTGCAGTGCTCTGTGATATGGTGCCTGAAACTCTGCCTAATAAAAGTTATGCTGCTTGATTTTAGCATCCGAATAGTAAATTTAAAGAGAGCTGAACTAAACAGATGCGGTGTGAAACAGATGTCAGGTGAGAAACATTGTTATGTTGTGCATTGTGCATTATGTCTTTATATAGCTATCACCTAATGATCATCTATGATGAATAAAGAACCGCGCATTTAAGTTTTTGTTGTTTTGCTCCCCAGTAATCTAGCAGCATTTCTTCCCATTCGGGGATTGTGGATGAAAAACTGGAATGGAATAATGTATTCCACTGCTTGCTAGACAGTGGCCCCTAGTGGCCAATGGGTGAAGTAAGCATGCTGGCTCTGCAAATTGCCTTAAGGGAGAAAAAGCAGATTGTTATTCTTTTGAAAAATCTAAAAAATAATAATAAAAAAATCAGCCTTTCTGGACACCTGATGTGCAATACAAACATGACCAGAGAAGGAACAACATTTGTTGAATTATTGTTAGTTATTGTTTGTTTACGCGGTACATTTTCAAAGGAGCCTGAAAGGCAGAGATAATTATTTCAATGCCATTTCCATTGCTAATGATTGCTTCAGCTGGATTAAAAATCCTTTAGCCTGAATAGAGAAGCAGCCACACCTGGAGAGATTCATATTCAAAGTAATGTTAAAGATCCATCAATTAACCCCTAATCACAAACATATTATTACTTGGCTTATGTTAGTTGTTTCACTCTTGTCGGACTCTTCATCATCCTACCTTTTTTGGGGGGCAGCATTTTTTTGACAAAGATACTGGAGCAGTTTGCCATTCTCTTCTTCAGCTCATTTTACAGGCGAGGAAACTAAGGCAAACAGGGGTAAGCGAATTGCTCAGTCACACAGCTAGTAAGTTTGTCTGAGGCTGGATTTGAACTCATGAAAATAAGTCTTCCTGATTGCAAGTCCAGTACTCTATCCACTGCACTACTTAGTTACCACTTAGCTTATTACTAGCAATCAAATGTTTAAACCCTGAAAATTACCCCATCACAATTCAAGACTCTGGAATATAGGAGATAATAAAGAAATGAGATGCCCCTTACTAATAATGCTGCACTGACCCTTCTCCTGCCCTGAATGAGGTGTGAGGAATTCCTTGAATAGAATATTCTCCAAAGGATCAAAAATGGAACCCCTTCAGGACCAGCCTTTTTTTTTTTTTATTTGCTAGGCAATGGGGTTAAGTGACTTGCACAGGGTCACACAGCTAGTAAGTGTCAAAGGCCAGATTTGAGCTCAGGTCCTCCTGACTCCAGGGCCAGTGCTCTATCCACTACACCACCTAGGTGCCTCAAAGGGCCAGCCTTCTTTGAGAAACAATCTCCAAATGGTTTTTTTCCACAGGACCCTTGTGATATTAATATACTTGAAGGCATATAAGATTGTAGCAAAACAGTGGTAGAAACCAGACTATCACAGTTGGAAGGGACCTCTAAGATCATCTAGACTAGTGGTTCTCAAAGTGTGACCCATAGATCCCTTGAGACCCTTTCTGGGGGTCCAAAAAGTCAAAACTGTTTTCATAACGTTAACATGCTTTAGTGTCTAATCTGGTAAATGTTTAAAAAATGGCTCTCCAAGAAAAAAAATGTACCTGCTACATACTTTTAGGTTTAATCTACATTATTAACATTTTCTTTGTCATTTTCTTAAGTCTAGACAATCAATAAAACAAAAAATCAAGCCTTGATTTGTAGCATTTGCAGGTTTCTGAGGTGGAAATGCTCCCACTGAAAATTAATAACCAACTCTTTTGAGTCAGTTTAAGCTGGCTCCAGCACACCCCTGAATCATGTAACTCACGTAAACAAACATTATTTTTTGGGGTGGTCCTCACTAATTGTTAAGAATATGTATGTGTGTGTTTGTGTGTTTGTGTGTGTGTGTGTGTGTATGTGTGTGTGTTTGTGAATATATGGAAAGTAATAAGGAACTAGAAATGTGATTTTATTAGTATATAAAGAATTCTCTGGATGAGGAAACTCTCTTCACCAATGCAGGTCAGTCACTTCTAATTGTTACACTAAGTGTCAGAGGTATTATATAAAGCCAGGTCTCTTTTGGTGCCAAAAAAATTGCCTAAAGCACTGAGGTTAAGTGGCTTTTCTGGGGTCACACAGCCAGTTTGTCTCAGAGATGGAGCTTGAACCTATGGTGTCCTGGTCCTGAATAACACACACGCGCACACACACATGCACACACACACACACACACACACACACACATACACACACAGCCAAATACAGTCAGTTCTGCTTTAACAAGACATGTACATTAACTAAAAGCATGGAGTTATACAAAATCACTCAATAAAACAAAAGGATTTATGGGGGAAAAGAGGGGGTCAGGGGCACAACACTCAAAAACTTCATCAGTGACACACAAAAAAAAATAGAGATCTAATAATAAGAGTAGCCAAAAAGTCAATACATAAATACTACAATAAATAGTGGTGCATTGGTGCCTGGACTAGAAAAGTCTCTTGATCTTTGGGTAGGTGCAATTCTGCAACTCTGGGCCTTGGGGCATGGGTGGCCAAGAGACTCTACTGTAGAGGAATGGGTGACAGTATGGACCAAACCAGCCCTCTTTGGCCCCTATCTCCTATTGTACCAGAAGGTATACAATCAATATGGTACTTTACTTTGACAAAACCTTGAAGTTTGCTTGTGGAACAATTGTAGCTTGTGAATAATTGTGAAGTGGCAGTTTGCTGCTTCTTCATACATTTGTATCAATTGTGTTTTCAAAATGCTATAGCAGAACTTACTGACTAGAGATTTGTCTCCATTTACAGATAGGGAAATCGATCCTCCAAATGGTTGTGATTTATACATGGTTACACAACAAGTGTCAGAAGCCAAGTGAAGCCAAGTGTGTCATTGCCAAATGCAGTTTTCCTTCCAATCCATCATTCTTCATTTGACTGAATTGAAGAGTAGGGGTGACCTAGCTTTCTGAGTGTCACACACTCAAGGAGTGACAGAATTGAGACTCCAACTCAAGTCTTCTGATGTCAACTCAGCATATTTTTTTAAAATCAATAATTAGTATTTTATTTTCTTCCAGTTCCATGTAAAAACAATTATAAACATTTGTCTTTAAAATTTTCAAGTTCCAAATTCTTTCCCTCCCTCTCAGCCCCCTTCATTGAGAAGGCAATTTGACATAGATTATACATGCTTAGTTATGCAAAAGATATTTCCATATCAGTCATGTTATAAAAGAAAATACAGACAAAAATACCCCAAGGAAAAAAAAAGAAAGTAAAAAAAAAGATGCTTTGATCTATATTTGGACCCCATCAGTTCTTTCTCTGGGGATGGAAAGTATTTTTCATCATAAATTCTTCAGAGTTTTCTTGGATCATTGTATTGATGAGAATATCAGTGCACTTTTTCAATGAAAACCTTTTGCCCCTCTTATTTAACTTCATAAATAATCAGGACATATAATTTTAATGGTTTCTCTTAGATCTTCAGATCCTCAAAAACCTAGGTTCTAATCCCATCTCTGCTATTTTCCATGATCTTGTGTTAATCCAATTCACAGACTTTTTGAATTTAAAGGGACCTCAGAAATCATCTAATTCATCCTATGTATGTATGCATGTATATGAGAAAACCAAATTTCAGAGAGACAGTGACTTACTTGAGGTCCTACAACTAAGTCCTTCTTTTCCATATGCTTCCCTTCACTCACTACACTTTCCAACCAAATTGGCCCCATTAGCTATTCTCCAGATTTGAAATTCCATCTCCATGTTTTCATGTCCCCTATATCTAGACTGGACTTCTTTCTGATGCAGGTCTTTTAAAATTTTTACCTGCCCTGAAGACTCATAGCTGGTGAACATTGACTTAATTTGTAGCCTTTATTGAGATTGGGTCCTTGGTCTTCTCTTTCTTCCCTATACATTCTTCTTTGTTAATCTCATTTACATCTCTGTGTTGATGGTTCATAGCTCTGTCTTTCAGAGCCCTGCCCTCTCTCCTTGTTTCAGATGTACATTGCCATCTATTCTGGGAATATCTCTATCTGGATGTCCAAGTGTCAATTCAAACTCAACATATTGAAAACTATGCTTATTTCTCCCTTATATCTGATCTTTAGTTCCACTTTTTCTATAATCTCATTTACTCAGTCTTCCATTTTTGAAACCTTTCTATTGTCTTTCACTCTTCCCTTTTATTCATCTTTTTATCAAATTGGCTTCCCAGTCCTCTTCTTCACACAATCTCTATTACCAGTCAATCAATAAAAGATTTATTAAGCACCTCCTATGTGCCTGTTCTATTCCCAGTGCTTCCACCTTGGTGCAGGCTTTCAAGTTCTCTTTTCTCTATTGTTCACATTGTTGCCACATATCACTTCTGTTCTAAGTGTTGTTCAATGACTCCTTATTATCAAATGAGATAATATTTGTAAAAAGTGCTTAGTACACAATAGAAATATATAAATGCTTATTGCTTTCTCTTCCCACCTTCTTTATCGACAAGTAAGTAAAATTCTAATTCCTCAGTGTGATATTTAAAGTCCATCATAATTTGAAACTACTGTATCTTTCCAGTCTTCTCTGTTCTTCTGTTTCTCCATGCATTCCCTACTTCAGTCAAACTGGACCATTCCTTGTCTCAATGCTTTCTTTTAACAAATATATTTTTTGGGGGGGAGGGGAGTCCTGAACCAAGATGGCAGAGTAAAAGAAGTGCCTTGCTTGAGTTCTCCCCCAAAGCCCTCCAAATACCTGTAAAAATGACTCCAAACAAATTCTAGAGCAGCAGAACCCACAAAAAGACAGTGAAACAAATTTCCAGCCTAAGACAACCTGGATGGTTGACAGGAAAGGTCTGTTACACCAGGCTGGGAGAGGAGCACAGTTCAACGTGAGCTGTACAGGCAAAAACCAGGCCTCAGCAAACGTGGAGCAGGTCTCAGGGGACTGAATCACTAGCAGTTGTAGTGGTTTTCAGACTTCTCAACCCACAAAAGCCAAAGGCAACTTAGAAGGTCAGTAGGAAAGGTCTGTCTGTGAGAGAGGAGCTCAGTCCAGCCCCAGTCCTGGTGCAGCCCCGGGGTGGTGGCTGCTTCCAGAGCTCTCATCTTCCAGACAGAGGAGGGATCTAGTGACTGATCAGAGGGGGATTGCAGGGATCTCTTTGCTGGTGCTGAGGCAGGTTTCTCTTGCTTTGCCCGTGCTTGGATATGAGTTGCAGTCCTGGGTGGCGGTCCTAGGGCAAAGGGGAGCGCTGATGTAGTGAAACTTGTGGTGGAGGTGGAGAGGGAATTCTCCTCACAGTTTCAAGGCAGAAAACAGTGCTTGTGGTCACTCATAGACCAAAGTGCAGGCTAGGAAAGGAGTAAACACCTCATCTTTGATCATACCATCTTGGAAGAACTGCAAATTTACAGGTGTCTAGAAGTATCTCTGAAAACAGCTGCACAAAACTCCTGAAACTTGGGACAGTACATTCTCCACACTGAAAGCAGACCATCTACCTTAACAAAGAGTTTAAAAGTCAAGTAATTGTCTAGGAACATGAACAAACAGCACAAAAACAAAACAAAACAAAACAAAAAAATTCAGACCATAGAATCTTACTTTGGTGACAAAGAAGATCAAAACATACAACCAGAAGCAAACAACAAAGTCAAAGCTCCTACATCCAAAGCCTCCAAGAAAAATATGAATTGGACCCCGGCCTTGGAAGAGCTCAAAAAGGATTTTGAGAAGCAAGTAAGAGAAGTAGAGGAAAAACTGGGAAGAGAGATGAGAGTGATGCAAGAAAATCATGAAAAACAAGTGAACAGCTTGCTAAAGGAGACACAAAGAAATATGGAAGAAAATAACACCTTAAAAAATAGATTGACTCAAATGGCAAAAGAGGTCCAAAAAGCTAATGAGGAGAAGAATGCCTTAAAAAATAGAATTGTCCAAATGGAAAAGGAAGTCTAAAAGCTCACTGAAGATAATACTTCCTTAAAAATTAGAATGGAGCAAATGGAAGCTAATGAAATTATGAGAAATCAAGACACTGTAAAACAAAACCAAAAGAATGAAAAAATAGAAGATAATGTGAAATATCTCATTGGAAAAACAACTGATCTGGAAAACAGATCCAGGAGAGAAAATTTAAAAATTATTGGACTACCTGAAAGCCATGATCAAAAAAAGAGCCTAGACATCATCTTTCAAGAAATTATCAAGGAAAATGGCCCTGATATTCTAGAATCAGAGGGTAAAATAGAAATGGAAAGAATCCACCAATCACCTCCTGAAAGAGATCCCCAAAGAAAAACTCTTAGAAATATTGTAGCCAAATTCCAGAGTTCCCAGCTCAAGGAGAAAATATTGCAGGCAGCCAGAAAGAACCAATTCAAGTATTGTGGAAACACAATCAGGATAACACAAGATTTAGCAGCTTCTACATTAAGGGACCAGAGGACTTCAAATATGGTCTTCTGGAGGTCAAAGGAGCTAGAATTAAAAACAAGAATCGTATAATCCTTCAGGTGAAAAAATGGACATTGAGTGAAATAGAGGCCTTTCATGCATTCTTGATGAAAGGACCAGAGCTGAATAGAAAATTTGATTTTTAAATACAAGACTCAAGAGAAGCATGAAAAGGTAAACAGGAAAGAGAAATCAAAAGAGACTTATTAAAGTTGAACTGTTTACATTCTTACATGGAAAGATGATATGTGTAACTCATGAGACCTTTCTCAGTATTAGGATAGTTGGAGGGGAAAAAATGTGTGTGTGTGTGTGTGTGTGTGTGTAAGTATGTGCATACGTGTGTGTGTGTGTTTATGTGTAAACAGAGGGCTCAGGGTGAGTCGAAGATGAAGGGATGATGTCTAAAAAATAAAATTAAGTGGTGAGAGTGGATTAAACTGGGAGAAGGAGAAAGGGAGAGGTATAATGGGGTAAATTATCTGACATAAAATGGAAAGAAAAAGCTTTTAGAGAGGAGGGGAAGTGGGGGAAGGTGAGAGGGAATGAGTGAATCTTACTCTCATCAGATTTGGATTAAGGAGGGAATAACATACACACTCAATTGGGTATAGAAATCTATCTTACCCTACAGGAAAATAGGGGGGAAGGGGATAAGAGAGGGAGGGGATGATAGAAAAGAGGGCAGATGTGGAGAAGGGTAATCAGAAGCAAACACTTTTGAAGAGGGAGAGGGTCAAAGGAGAGAATAGGATAAACCGGGAGGGATGGGATAGAATGAAGGGAAATATCATTAGTCTTTCACAGCCTGACAATTATGGAGGTGTTTTGCATGACTACACATCTATAACCTGTATCAAGTTGCTTGCCTTCTCAATGAGGGTGGGTGGGGAGGGAGGAAGGGAGAGAATTGGGAACCCAAAGCTTTAACAAATGTTAAAAATTGTTTTCACATGCAACTGGGAAATAAGATACATGGGCAATGGGATATAGAAATCTATCCTGCCCTACAGGAAAATAGAAGGGGAAGGGGATAAGAGAAGGGTGGATGATAGAAGGGAGGACAGATTAGGGGAAGGGGTATTCAGAATGCACGTTATCTTGGGGTGGGGGGAGGGACGAGATAGGGAGAAAATTTGTAACTCAAAATCTTGTAGAAGTGAATGTTGAAAACTAAAAAATAAATAAATTAATAAAAAAATTCATTTAACAAAATCTCAGGTTTTCTCTTCTACTTCTCCCACCTCCATTGGGAAAAAAAGAGAAACCTCTTGTAATAAATATGTATAATCAAGCAAAATAAATTATTATCTTTTCATGTCCAAATACATGTATAACATGTTTCATAACTGGTTCTCTGGAATAGTCTCCTGTGCTTTCTTGTCACCTTACCTTTGCTCACACTGTACTGTATACTCCTAGAGAATGCCCTCCCACCATTTCTGTTTATTGACATTCTGCAAATGTCTGTTGCTGTTGGTGCCATTTGACCTGCTACCCCACAGTCTTCAGAACCATTGATCTTCTAATCACTTGGCTGGAGCTTATGCTCTGAGTTGCTACACACAAAACAGGTGTCTTTGCCTCCATTACTGCCTGGATGCTGAGAGCCAGGGCATTATTGTTCCCTTCTTTGCTTTACTTAGTCCAAACAGAATCTACTTTGCCATAGCTCATGCTCATTACCAGTTGTCCTGAGAGTGGTTCTCATATGCTTTAAAGCCCAACACAAATGCCATATCTTTCAGAAACCTTTCGTGATACTCCCTGCCCCACAGTTGTTGTTTCCTCCATTAGACTGTGAGATTCTCGAGTGGGAACTATCTTTTGTGTCTCTTTGAAGCCCTAGTGCTTAGCACAGTGTCTGTAACAGTAAGTTCTTAATAAATATTTATTGACTGGCCTCCCTTTGACCTAACATTGCAAAAGAGAAATGCAAATAAAGCATTATCACATATAAATAGCTTCACATATAAATAGCTATCATCCAAAATTAATATGTCAAGCCATCCTGCTTTTCAGTAAATTCTTAAAAGTCAGGTACCATGTCTTATACAAATTTAGTATCTCCCTTTTTCCTAGCGTAGTGCTCCACACAATGTATTCACTTAAATATTGGTTGAATTGTATCATACTGTAACCATTTTATGTGCACTGGACTTATCTCCCCAACTAGAATGAAAGTTCATGGAGAGAAGCAACTATGTCTCATATTTATATTGTATCTTTCTTAAAACTCACAACCTTGCAAACACTGGGTGATCCATAGACACTTATTGAAAGAATGAATAATAAAAACTATGGACATCAGAAAGTCACTTAACACCCCAGCAATGAATATATCAACTACAAGTATAGTGACCTCACCATTGCATCATTATAACAGGTTAATGGGAAGGTCTAATGTAATTCCTTCTTTTTTCTCAGTAAGGATAGAGTTGGCTAAAGGAAAGCAGACAACTCATTCTCTATTTGCAATCTGCTCACAAAACTGCTCAGTACTCCTTGAATAGATGGGAACATTTTCCAATCCAATTTACTTCAAAGTAATTGCTGAATCTTACAACCAAGGCTGAGATAATGCTTTACCACCTCACTTGTATTAGATCTTCCTCTAAGTTTGAGCTCCCTCCTACCCGTTCTTATACATTTAAAACTTCTGGTGGGGTGCATGAACATGTAATCTGGACAGGCTCTATTAGAGTTGAAAAGTAAAATGATAATGAGTGTTTTTCTTTTGCTTTCTTTCTTTATAAATTCAACTCTGGCTCATTTGAAAGTTGCCTCTCACTCACTGACTTTGCTAACTTTGGTTTGTGGAAGTTCAGGGAATAGTGAGCTATTTAAAAATACAGTAGAAGCATAAACCTGGCCCAAAGTTGTGAAGTTAGTTAAACTCATCTTTGAATCTTTCCATTTTCTGATTCAGTCTCCTCTCCTCAATCCTAGAATCTTAATCAAGTATATAGAGGAATTAAAGTTCTCTATTTAAAATAGTTTTTGTTCTGTTATTATTGACATGTTACTTTGATATATTATGTTTAAAGACATTTCCTTCATGAAAATTAAGCTGTTGAGACTTGGAAGCTGCCCTTGATGTTTATATGGGATAAATGACTGACCCAGGGCTGAGAAATACAGAAGGGACAAATGCCAAAGGGGCCCAAATTTTCTTCCTAGTCTCTTTGTGGGCCTAAAATGTAGGGAATTGGTTGCTGATGGCTTTTCTTGCCCCAATGTCAAATTGTGCTCACTTGTTGTTAAAAAACAAACAAACAGAAAAACTCAAAACAAACAAAAAGCCCCCCAAAAAACTTTGCAGTAAGAGATTCCTTAAATAGCCTAGTTAAAGCCAATCTATTCAATTAACACTTAGCTTAATCATAGTAGACTGACTCATGCAATTCCAGAGACAGGAGGAAAGCAGATAATTGATCAGAATATTAATTTTAGAGGAAGCAAAGACAAGGGAAATATTTTCCCTTGAGCAAGGGTAGATAGAAGAATCCATCTAAGCTAACTATGACAGAGAACAAGTATGTTAAGGAAATAAAAAAATGCACCTAGAGATGATTGCTTGATTCTTGAGTTTCATGATCTTAGTTTTTTTTTGTATTATATAAACACCTAGCTATGATATATCTGTATTTATGCTTTTTATTTTAACCAAAGAGTATGTATAATTTTTTAAAGAGGGAAAGTAGGAGCCTAAATTATAGACTTTATTTCCTGCTTTTTTTTTCTTATAAAGCCTACCTCACACTCAATAGTGTCACAATAAATCTTCAACAATGATGGAAACATCAGATTGTATGAATAGGATCCTGGGGTCCTGAGAGAGGTCTACAGACCATGTCCAGAAGGTTCAAAACATTTCAGTTACAGAAAAAGCCTCAAGATGCTAATTAGAAACAGATTAAGATATTATCCATCTCAGATTTTTAAATATGCTGATGATAGCCTTTTGGAAGCTAGGTGGCACAGTGGACAAAGTCCTATACCTGGAGTAAGGAAGACCCGAGTTCTAATACAACCTCAAGCCACTTACAAACTGTGTTACCTGGGAGAGTCACTTAACTTCTGACTGCCTGAGTTTCCTCATCTGTAAAATGGAGAAAATAATAGCATCTACTTACAGGGTCGTTGTGAAAATAAAATGAAATAATATTTGTAAAAAGGCTTTGTTAGCATTAAAGTGCTATATAACTATTATTATGGGGTAGCTACATGGTGCAGTGGACAGAGTGCTGGGCCTGGAGTCAGGAACTTTGATCTTCCTGAATTCAAATCTAGCCTCAGACACTTACTAGTTGTGTAACCTTGGGCTAGTCACTTAACTTTGTTTGCTTCAGTTTCCTCATCTATAAAATAAGCTGGAATAGGCCAGTATCTTTGCCAATAAAAACCCAAATGGGGTCTTGGAAAGTTGGATATGACTGGAATGACTGAACAACAATAACATCAAAATAAATGTTATTTATTATTATTATTTAAAATAGAATTGAGCTCTACACTCAGATTTTCTGACAGCTATGTGAGACAAATTTAGAAGAGAGAAACTTGATTCTGCCTCTCAGGTCACCCCCTATAGGAAGTTGCCTATATTTGTAAGACTTTAACTTGTAAGGCTAGAGCTGAGGAAAAGAAACACATAACAGTATAGGACCCCAAACAGTTTCAGAATTCTGGTGGTTTGTACCCATATCCACTTCAGCACACATATACACACACAAAACTATTGGCCCTATCTATCCTTAACAATACACTTCTCCCTCTGAGTCAAGCCTATCCTTTCATATCTCTAGGTTAAGAAAATACAAGCCTCATCATGCAAACATATACAGAATTATGCAAATATATTCATATACAAATATAACCAAAAGATAATGGAAAAAGAAAGAAACTTATTAAGTTATTTTATACCCAGTACAATTTAGAATTTGCATGACTTCTCTGAAGAGTTCGCCTGATTAAAATGTATAGACATATTTTGATATTTCACACCCAGATATTTTGAAAATCTTGTGAAGCTTTGCTGGGGATGAAGATTGAGACTAAGTGACAGTATTAGAAGATCATATCTTCTCTACAGATTTTCCTGTATCTACGGAAGGTGAATAAAAATTATAATTAAATTCATTTCAAAAGAAATTGTTGTGACTTTAACTATGTGCACAGCCCTGTGTTTGGTGTTATACACCAAAGAAATATATATAATCTCTGTCCTCAAAAAATTACAATTTGTTACCAATCCTTAGAGTAGTTTAATGAATGCCAACGGAGGGACATGAGAATCACAGGCAACACTATTTTAGAGTAGAAGCTCATTTGCAAAATATTACAAAGGATGACATAAAATTCTAAAGCAGTATCACCTCAGAAAATGGAAGAAAATAGGTTAGGAGGAAAAAGAGCCTTCAGGGAATTCATAACAGATAATACAACAAATGCTGGGAGGGAAAGTTGACAATTGGATTATAGAGTCAGTATTCAGGAAACTCTGGAAAGGCTAGAACATTTGAACAAATTGAAAAAAAAACCTATTCAAATCAATAGAGGCAAGTGGTTTAAAAAAATTCACAAGTGCAAGATAAAAGATGGAGAAGTGACTAAACAACAGTTCGCCAGAAAAAAAAAAGATTAGGGGAGTTTGGAAAATCCAGTATGAGATAATACAATCATAAAGAAAGATAATACAATTTTAGGCTGGAAACAGAGCAATGGTGTCAAGAATTATGGATTCTGTAGTTCCACTGTATCCTGCCCTGGTCAAATTGTATCTGGAATATTATTTTCAGATCTGGGCACCACATTTTAGAAAAAAAAATTGACAAACTGGAGGTATCCATCCAAAAAAGGGCAACTAGAATGGAGATGAACGTTGAGATAATTCCACTTGAGGAATGGATGAAGAAACTGAGAATGTTTAAGCCAGATAAGAAAAGGTGAGGAGGTTGGGGAATAAAGCTTTCTCCAACTATTTAAAGAACAGTCACATAGATGAGATATTAGACTTCATTCCTAATGGCCCCTGAGAGCAGAATTAGGGACTGTGAGCAGATATTACAAAGAGCAAAATTTAGGATCAATGTCATGGAAGAAAAAAAAAACCACTTAACTATTACGGTCATCCCAAAATGGTATGATCTGCCTCAGGACATAGTGGATTCCTCAGCAGTGGGAACATTCAAACATAGACTGAACGTCCACTTGCTGGGATATGATAGCAGGGATTCTTTTATAGGTAGGGGTTAAACTATATGGCCTCTGAAGCCCCTTCCCACTCAATGTTTCTGTTAACTTGGAATAGATTTCAGTTAAACCAGATCATCCCTAGAACATCTGAAGTTAAAACTGGAAAGATGACACAAATAAATAGAAAATGGAATAGGTAGGCCACATTTTTAGAGAGGTATAAAAGTTACTGTCTTCGTTAAAGACAGCAGAACTACTATATTTGCATTCAACACCTCACTACCTGAGGTACTCAGGAATGACACCATGATGGTGCTTGGGAAGATGACATTGAGAGGAATGACTAGACCTGATCAAAAACACAGAACCCAATCAAGTCAAAACAATTTTAAAGGCGCATTAAGATCAATTTCCAAGATATTTTAAAGAGAAGAAGATTCTTAAAAAACAGAAAAAGTCACAGATGGTGCTATTACTAAAACAAAAAGATTACCAAGAAGTTATCAGAGGCTACTGAGTTTGTGATGAAAGTATTTCAAATTCTACATAATCTTTATAGGAATGATTTTTGTATGCATTGAGGAACACTTGGTGAACGCATAAGAAATAGGCAAGTTTCAACAAAGCTATTTTTAGTAACAGACCAAATCTTTATTGTCATGTGAGTGTCATGTTAAGGCACTCCCAGTGGGTCTATTGTTTATTGATTTTTGAAAGAATTTGAAAGGTGAAATCTGAAAAGAAATCTTGAAAGTTCTCTTTAGATGAAGTATCCTCTAAAAATATCATGAAATTTTACAGTAGTCTATGGCAGGAAGACTATAGATTGTGGCTTAAAAGGGAAGCAGAAATAGACTCTTTATCAGGGGACCTCTTCTATATATATATATATTCAGACCAGGAAGGGCAGTTGGGAAGCATAGGACCTGGTCTCCCAAAATCCAACTGTTCAATTTGAAGAACTATATACAGGACTGGGAAAAGAATAGGGAAAAAGAGGCCCAGATTGTTATAGTAATCCATATATCTGTGAGTAAGGCCTCAATGAGTTGTTGACAGATCATAAAATTTGAAATTAGAGGCAACTTGTATAACTGTAGTCTTTTCAATTTTTCTTCCTACCCCTTACCTCATTCTAAGAAGTCTGAAGAAGATAGGAAAAAATTTGAGGCAGTAGATTGGATCACAGTAAGTTGAGACCAAGGTATTAATGAAGTGAGTTTGACAAAGCATTCTCACAATTTGTTATACTCCATTGTTTTACAGTTGTGTGCATGCTTTTATGCTTAGCTGTGCATGAACAGTTCTAATTGGCTTTTAGCTGGAGTGCATCTGCTGCCATTGGCCTCAATTACTCTTTATAATAACACAAACTCTACATGGCAACTCCAATGGTGCATTTCCACAATACATCATGGTCCAAAGCTATCTTCTGTAAACATCTTGTCATTGTGTAGGTGATATAGTGAGTAAATGCCACACCTGGAGTTAGGAAAACCTGAATTCAAATCCAGCTTCAGTTACTAGATGTGTGACCTTGGGCAAGTCACTTCACCTTTGTCTCAGTTTTGTCTGAGGATGGGGATAATAATAGTACCTATCTCCTAGGGTTGTTGTGAGGATCAAATGAGATAATAATTATAAAGTGCTTAGGACAGAGCTTGGTACTTAGTGAGCAGTATATAATGTTAGCTGTTATTATTTGTAGTAGTTGTTGTTGTTTACATCTTGTAATATGCCCATTCAAGAACTTGTTCCTCTTTGCCTGTAAGATTCCAAAGAAACTTCAATCTAGCTATAATGGCTTTCTATCATTTTGATTCTATCCATTCTAATGTTGTCATTCAAGATTTCCCAAAATGATTCTTCTAATCTATTAAAAGGGGCAGCTAGGTAGTACAGTGGGTAGTGTCAGGCTTGGAGTCAGGGAAACTCATCTTCCTGAGTTTGAATCTGGTCTCAGATACACACTGGCTGTGTGATCCTGGACAAGTCACTTAACCCTGTTTGCCTCAGTTTCCTCACCTGTAAAATGAGCTAGAGAAGGAAATGGCAAACCAGTCCAGTATCTTTGCCAAGAAAACCTCAAATAGGCTCACAAAGAGTCAGATATGACTGAAATGACTGAACAGCAACAATCATTAAAAACATGCTCCTTGATGTCCATGGCAGACATGCACACACATATATACCTTGTTTATTCTTACTACCTCTATCTCTTTGCAGCCCCATTCATCCTAACAATCCCTTCAGCATTCACTATCCATTGTTTCTTTCCCTGAAGGCAGATACTCTCACCAAAACTATACCTTGAACTAGTAGAAGAGGTTAGGATTCTAGAAGAGCCTATCTCACATAGGAATCGTGCATGTGATTTATCTGCAAGCCAACTTCAGTGGCTCAATTCACTTAAGACCAATTTGGGCTCCCTTAATCAACTAGTATCTATTAAGGGCCTACCCAGACTCCAATAGCACATATAAATCAATAAAAGGATGTCATTTTTCATGGCATATAGGAAATGCTGAAGTCAGAGCAGTGTGGTGAAGAAAGTAGCGTATTTGGGTCAAATTCCACTTCAGATACTTAATTGTTATATGATATTGAACAAGTTACATAACCTTCAAAGTCCCAGTATCTTAACCTATAAAACGGATTTAACAAGTTAATGTATGTAACACACTTTAGCAAAACTTAAGATGCAATGGAAAGATATGTGAACTCCTATCATTATTGAGTCACAATACATCTACCTTGGGTCAGTGGCAGTTACCCTAGCTCAAGGATAGTACACATAAAAATTATAAAAAATTGGTAGCACAAGACCTAATCGCCAGATATTTTAAAGGCGGGTTCCTCAAGGAATTGAATCTTGCGATGACTTGCTCTCAGTCAACGCAGTGAAAGCTACAACCTCTGGGGGTAACGCTAAGCGTGCTGAGATGGGCTAGCGTAGACAGTCAATCCCGGCAGGAGCTCCTTAACTGATTCGTAGAGTTCATGCCGTGGGTGAACTCTGGAATTCCCCACTTTATCCCTTCACTCCTCAGTAGCCCTCAGTACTAACAGCTGCACCATGGAGTGTTTTGTTTTAATGCTCTTTCCAGGTGTTGAAGTGCCCAAGGGCCTAGCAGCGCCAGCATCAGGGCTGCCTGAAAGAGTAGAAATAGAAATCTAACCTTGCCCCACATTGACCACTCCCTTGCTTTGGGCTCCCTTAACTTTTTTGTAGCATTTGGGCTACATCCTTTGCTTATGCTCTCTGGTTGTACATGAATATGAATCTTTTCAACTAGATTCTAAGCTCCTTTAGGGCATCAACTGCGGATTTTCTTAGTTTTTCTTTCGTATCTTCCATTGATTCTAGTACAGGCCCTCTTCCCTTTCCCCAGGAAACACCTGGTTATGTTTGCTAAATGATCACTTGTTTCCAGTCCAATGCCCAATATTAGCATGCAATACTATCTGTAGTTGCACGTGAAGTTATCTTCATTCCGTGTAATGATCACTAACTAGCTAATGTCCAACATCAGTATACAAGGCTATCTGTGAGGGTTCCTCTGTGATCCTAGTGCCTTTTTTCTTGTTCCAAATAGAATTAGGGTTCACTGTTGGGCTATTGACTTCCTCTGGTTTACAGCTGCCTTTCACACACACCTTTAGGCCCAAGGCACCTATACACACCCAGCAGGAAGTATAAAAGAAGCCAGAGGGTGAAACTTGCTCTAATCTTTACATCAGTGTTTCTGCTTGTTAGTACTATTGTCTCAAACTACCTGAGTTGCTGGATCCTTGCCTGCTTTCTCATTAGAAACCTGCCTGATTCTCCTTCCCCCCAAGCCTTGCCTTAATTCCTGTATTCCTTACTCATTGGCCTGCTCTGAAGTTTGATACTTGCCTGAGTCCTCAGGTTTTTCTGAAAACTAAATTCATACCATCAACTCTATGTCCTGCTGCTAAACATTCCCCCAGAATGATAGTATCTAATGTTTAGCATTAATAAACAACTTTTCAAGGCTGTAAATTGTAGAACAGTTGCCAATCTGCATTGGTAGAAGGTGTTTCCACAATAAGAGATCCCTCCACCAATGGAAATATCTCCAGTGAAGGAGAAGGTACTACTTCCTCAGCCCATTTTACTTCTGCATAGCTCTAACTGTTAGGAAGTTTTCCCTTAATCAAGCCTTTCCTTCCACTTTGCATCTTCTACTCATTGTTCCAAGGGGAACCAGAAAGAATATTGCTGAGGAAAACCAAGAAGGGTCAAACAGTTGGACTAGAACAAGTAAACACACAGGAGGTGCCTGCTGATGGTGACACAGGCCATTGAGAGACTGATTGTCAGGCATCAGAAAGAAGACTCCAAAGTTGTGAAAAAAGTTCTTAGATATTATTAGCCAAAAAAAGCAACTGAAAATGTCTAGAGATTCACTTATTTTCCCATCTCTACAACATTTTTATAAGAATGATCTATATAGTTATTGATGGTCTCTTTAATGATTATAGTATAAGGGAAAAGGAAGGCTTTCACAAGTGATATCCTGTTGCAAAATACATCTTTCCATTCATACAATTAACTAAAAGATGGTGAGAATATAAGACCTAGCCATGATTACTTTTTGTTGATTTAAAAAAAATTGATTTGGTAGAACAAAAATATTGTCTCAAAGGCTCTCTGTCAATAAGATGTTACATATGTTAAAACCATACAAGATTCCTTGAAAGAGTTAGTAAGAAGATAACTTTGTCTGATGACCCTCTGTTTATTAGGATCGAGAGGCAAAACAGAGGGAGACATATGTTCACTAAAGATCTTTACCACTGTCATGGAAGTTGTCTAGTACAGAGTTTAAATACAAAGATTATTCATCATAGATGTAAAGATTTTCCAAATGTTTTGGTTTCCAGATGCCTTTCTACTTAGAGACTGTATCTATTTCTTGAATATTCAGAGCCTCCAAAATGAGATCTATAATCATGTAGATGATTTTGGCCTAACTATCCACAAAGGAAAAATCAAAATGATAAAGAGTGCTCGTTAGTCAGATTATTATGTGTATTTGGATAGACAATTCAAAGATACTATCCATTGGAGAATCATTACAAATGCACCATAAGCTACACTCCGAATGGAATGGGAGAAAAGCAAGCTATTTTGTCTCTGGAAAATTGTGCAGTTTCCAATGATCTTAAAATTCTACCTGAAACTTAAACCCATCTTTTTTAATACCAATATTTTTCTGTGATGTTATCACTTAGAGTCATGGAATAACATAGTTTCTGGAGAACTCAAGTTAAGGCTCACAGAAAAGGCAATGTACAAATGTATGGTTAAGTGTGGGTGGGTTTCAACACACAACAAGCAAACCATTGTGCAGAAGAAGCATGAAGGATGGACTAGATTAGACACAAAGTGATAAAGAGACCTATGGAAAGGCCAATGGCTCCATTGTTAGACACACAATGTCAAGAAGTCTATGGGAAGGTTTCCAGCCCAAAGGGTGGAGTTCCCATGTTGGATTTCTGAAAGGACATAGACAAATGCTATACAGGATAGGCAGGCATTGGTGAATTGTGACGTGTATTGCTGAAGGAAGTTCTAACATCAGTAAGAACACAGATCTACATAATAACAAGCTTTGAAATGAAGTATTTGGGGCCATAGATTTTATCACTAGTTCCTTTCTTGGATTTTGTCTTTTGTGAATTTCTAACTGTATTTATTTCTATCTTTCTTACATTATAGCTGTTTTCTATGTTAGCTAGCTTGGAAGATATACCTAAACAATTTTCTGTCTTTCCTTTCCTCCTCTTCCTTTTTTGACTTAAAGCACATTTGAGTAGATTTGTGAGACTCAAAGCAAATACATTTTTATCTGCCCTTGTTAGGTGCACTCTGTCTCTTACTAGAAATGGATTTTGAGCCATGGTCCAGAAATCCAAATCCATTTTTTTTCACATACTATTCTCTTAATCAACTGCTCACTTCCCAAACCTGCCTGTCTCTTCTGAAGCCACTCCCTTTGATTAGCAGCAGTGATATAAAATACCACCTGTGCACCTAAGGTCTTTATATTATTTGCTGAAGTCTCCATAACCCTTAGCAATGTTTCTGTATTTCTTTTGGTGGTTCTATTTGTGTTCATTTGAAACAGACAAGTAGGAAGCATTCATTAAGTTTGACAGGTGTTGGGAAATTTTGTCACATCCTGGATACTTGCCCTGGGAAATCAGAGGAATCCCTTAACATGGAGTCACAAGTCATTATTCTTTTCTTCTTCCTCTCACCTTTACTCTGTGATCTCTTATCTGAGACTATATGTGAATCCACATCATTATTCCTTGGAATACAAGAAATTGCCTGCTTCTTAGAGGGTTCAGTTTCTTCCTTTGCTGGGGAGCTTCACTTCCCCTTCTTAGCCCCAAGTTTTCAGTGGTCTTTCTTTCCTTTTTCCTCTATTCGAAATTTTTCCTCCCTCCAACCTTCTGACACAGATCACAAATGACCTTTATCCAGAAATATGCTGGTAAAGGTAGAATGATTGGCTCTATGGAAAAAAAAAACATACATGTACACACTTTGAAATTTAATCTGTATTATTAACATTTTCTCCATCGCTTTCCTGAATCTGGACAATAAACAAAACAAGCTCTGATTTGTAACATTTGCTGATTTTTAAGGTGTAAGTGCTCACACTGAAATTTTAACATTTGACTCTTGTGAGCCAGTAAGGTCTGGTTCTAGCATATGTTTATTTATTTTATCTTTGTTTATTTTCATATTGAAATTCTTCTTAACCCTTCTTCAGTCTCTCTCTCTTTTGTAGGAAAATTTTTATTCTTGCTAATAACTTGGAAGGTAGGGAGGAATTCCTCAAGCTCCTGTGCTTTCTGCCTAGAAGGAAGACTATACTTCATTTTGAGCATTAACAAAAGTCACGTGGCCACGGAAGAAATATAAACATCATGCATGTTATATAGGACATATTGGGTACTGCAAAATTTACCCTACTCTTCCATACCTGATAGAAGTGATATCTTTAATCCAATGTAGTCCACAATTGTAGCTTATCTCAGTTTGATAAGATCATCAATATAGAGCTGGAAAGGACCTGAGGTCATCTAGTCCAACCCCTTCATTTTAGAGATGAGGAAGATGAGAGTTAGGGAAGTTGTGACTTGCTCAAGATTACACACAAACAGTAAGCATCAAACACAGGGCTTTTGTCATAGCAGTTTTCCAGATACAAAGTAAAAAAAAACAACAACAAATAATTCCTGTTTACAAGGACCTTATTGTCTATTTGGGATGTATAGGGTGTTCAAGGAGGACTTGCACCTTTGGTGTGAGGGCTTGCCAAGCTTGTTATAGGGCTTTGGGGTCCACCTGCCACCCAAATCTGACCTGTGGCTCCAAGAAGCTGTAGCCTGTGCAGTGGCTACACCCTAGTAAAACTGTCTCCATATATGGGCTAAACCAAGTTAAGGGTGACTGGAAGGCTTCAAATTGGTTGATGAATAAGGGAGATGTCTACCCCAAGCATGTGAAGACTTCCTCTGGAATGGGCTGATGACAGCAATTTGTTCTAATGGTTATAAGGACAACTGAAGCAGGTGCTGTGGAGTGCTTAGAGCTTGGTTGTGCATCAAAAATGCCAAGGTCATCCACTGCATCGTGGACAGTTGGTGGTGATCTTAACTTTTGTCTTACCACTGGACTTCTTGAAGTGAGAGTGAGGCTGACAACTTTGTGCAACTCTGCCTCACTTAAATCCAATTCATGGGCAAGTCAAGACATCACTCTGTGATGTCATTGGTCCTTTTTGAAAGTGAAGGATAAAGAACAACAACAACATTGTATTTGTGAAGACAGCCTAACATAGGTAAGTGTATGCTGAATGTATGAATGCAAAATAAATATAAAATAAAATAAGCTAGTGAAGTAGGGTAAAAACAGTTTGAGGATTGTGTAGAAGATGGTGCTTGAGCTGCATCTTGAAGGAAGTCAGGGATTCTCTGAAGGGGAGGAGAGAGTGCCTTCTAGGCATGGGGGGAGAGGAGGGCAGCTAGTACAAAGGCATGTTCTGGAGCATCATGGATAAGGAATGGTGAGAAGGCCATTTTGGTTTGATTATAGAGTTCTGGAAGAGAAGTAATGTTTAAAAAGAGGCTAGAAAGGTTGAGACCATATTAAATTGAGGAAATTATACAGCATTTTATCCTTGAGGCAGTAGGGAACTATTGAAATTTATTGACTAGGGGATTATTATCCTCAGATCTGTGCTTTAGGAACATCCCTTTGGTAGTTATGTGGGGGATGGAGTAGGATCCCTGAGATGGGGAGACCAATTAGGAAGGTACTGATTGTAAGTTTAGGCAAGAGGTGATAAGGACCTGGGGAGTGAATTAAGATGGTAGTGATTCGACATTACTTACCTTTCTGTACTCTACTCCAACCAAAACGCCAATTCCCATATTTGACATTCCATGTGTGGCCTCTGGGCCCTCATCCAAGTTGTCCTCAGTCCTTGAAATGATCTCCATCATTGACTTTTCCTCTCACAACCAGTAGCTTCCTTCAAGGTTCAGCTCAAGTGTTGCCTTCTTCAATAGACCTTTTTTAATTCCTCCAGTTCTTAACCCTCTTCCAAATCACTGTGTATTTCTTTATTTTGGGCAGCTAGTTGGTACATTGGGGAGAATATTGGACCTGGAGTCAGAAAGATCTGAATTCAAATCCTAACTCAGACACTTACTAGCTGTGTGACCCTGAATGAGTCACTTAATCATTCTGTGCCTTAGTTTCTGGCATATAAGCACTTCACAAATGCTTTTTGACTGACTGACTGACAGTTGTGACTGTGAATACACTTTGAAAACGGAGTGAAGCTGGACATATAAGAGGTAAGATGGGATGAATCTATCAAAGAATAAGCATTTATTAATCACCTACTAGATGCCCTGACACTGGGGATGGATTGAATTGGATCTATGATTGTTAGTAGTATAAGGAGTCCTCAGTGAGGAAAACATAAATCCCTCTACTTCCTTCCAGTGGGTAGAAATCACTACCAATGCAGACAGGCACCTGCTTATAGTCTTTAAGAGTTTCCTGGAACACTTAGAGAAGTGACTGGCCCAGAGTCACTTGGACAGTATGTGTGAAAAGTGGGACTTAAAGACAGATCTTTTTGACTTTATGGCTAGCTGTTAATCTATTACATTATGTTGTCTCTCCATCACTAGAGAGACAAACACCTAAGTGAAATAGTCTCTGCTCTCTCAGAGCTCATAGACTACTAGGAGAATACAGCACACATAGGGGAGTAGTGGCTAGGGAAGGGAGTTTGGGCCTGGGCAGTCACCGGGATTGTGAATGGAGCTGCAGACCATTGCTATAGTCTTTCTAGTATCAAAGAGAACACTATTTTTTTTTTTTTGGCTAGGCAATGGGGTTAAGTGACTTGCCCAGGGTCACACAGCTAGTAAGTAGTATGTGTCTGAGGCTGGATTTGAACTCAGATCCTCCTGAACCCAGGGCCAGTGCTTTATGCACTGCGCCACCTAGCTGCTCAGAGCCCTGATTTTATTTAAGAGTGTATAAAAGTTATTAAAGTTATTAAAAAGTATATAAAGATGAGTATAGAGAGGGGTGCTATGTGCATACATCAGCAGGGCAAGTAGTAAGATGCCCTTTATAGTAAGCCTCTTGCCACCTTTTAGCTGCGAGCTGACATAGCTGATTAGATTATGTATATACACAAATATATCTATAGAGACTAAGGCAGGGGTGGGGAACCTGTGGCCTTGAGGCCACATGTGGCCCTCTAGGTCCTCAAGTAGATGAAGACTATACAGGCATGGAGGAATGAGTGGAGAATAGGACATCATTTAAATCTCATTTTCATATGAATCAGTTAAAGAAGAACATAAACATACATGACACACAAATACAAATAATTTGATGTAGAAATCCAATTTAACAGGGAGTTAAAAAGGAATTGGGGGAAGGGTTATAGAATAAAAGGGAAAGTATAATTGGGAAGGGAATAGCTCTAGGCAAAAAATGCTAGCCTCGGAGGGTGGATCATGAAGAAAGTTATAAAAGGAAAGAAGGACTAAAAACTCATAACTGGGAATTGGAGAAACAAGAAAGATCAGGGAAACAGTCTCATATTGTATGAAGTGTAGAGTGGTATTACTGAGGAAACTTAGTCTCTCACTACCTTCTTCATAAAGAGGTGGGGCAGGAAGCAAAGACAGGAAAAATTGTAAGAGGATAGAATGAAAGGAAATATACAATTAACAATATAAACATGAATGCTTGAAGTATGAGGTTCACACAGAAATAAACTAAGTAGAGAGACAAAATCTATTGTGTTTTAGGTGGACTCAAAAGAGCAGGGGTAGCCATTGTGATCTCAGACAAAGTAACAGCAAAAATATATAATTAAAAGAGAAAATAAGGAAACTATATTAAAGGCATCATAGGCAATGAAATAATAGCAATACTTTATATATATTCACTTAGCATCTAACGTCTTAATCTTAAATCTTAACATTACATAGAATCTAAATTCTTAAAAGGAAAGTTAAATGAATTAAATGGAGAAATAATAGAACTCATAGTTGGGACTTCAATGTACTTCTTTTAGACATATATAAATCTAACCAAAAAAGGAAGTTGTCTAGGATATATTTATTGCAACTGTGAATAGGAAAAGAGTTCATGACCACTCTAGGGATAGAGAGATTTCCCAAAGCTGAAATGAATAATTTTGATTACATAAAATTAAAAAGTTTTGAACAAAAATTAATGAAATTAAAATTAGAATGGAAACAGTCTCAAAGTTCTCCTCACAAAGCCCTCACTTTGTTTAACCATCCCCACTAGGCATCATCCCATATTCCTCCTCTATCACTGACATTTCCACCTCATTTCCTCTCATTTTCTTCTTGACTCTCAGAATCTGACTTTCAGATTCATTATTCAAATGAAACTACTCACCCTAAAGTTATAATATTTTCTTAACCATCAAGTCTAAAGACATTTTCTCAATCCTCATTCTCCTTGATCTCTCTGTAGCCTTTGACAGTGGAAATCGCCCTTTTCTCCTTGACACTCTCATCTCTTTATATTTTTGTGACACTTTATCCTGATTTTCCTTGTACCTCTCAGAATGCTTCCCAGTCTCTTTTGCCAAATCTTTATCCAGTTCACTTCTCTTAATGGGCATCCCTCAAGGCTCTTCTTCTCATTCTAGATAATCTCACTTTTGATCTCATCACTCCCATCAGCTCTTCCTAAATTTCTATTTTTATTGTGTCCCTCCCTCCCCCCGCCCCATACTCCCTATCACCCAGACCTGTAATCTAAGTGTAACCCTCAACTCATTCTCTCTCTCTCTTTCTTTCTTTCTTTCTTTCTTTCTTTCTTTCTTTCTTTCTTTCTTTCTTTCTTTCTTTCTTTCTTTCTTTCTTTCTTTCTTTCTTTCT